>NW_015171624.1:65629-106348 GCF_001447785.1 Gekko japonicus
GCCCTCCCCCCCCCCCCCCCGCTTCTCCGCAAATGGCCGGCATCGGAGAGAAAGCCGAGGAAGTGGGGACGGGTGGGAGGTCCAGTTCGGTTCGATAATGTCTCCCTGCTTTCCAGTGAGGTTTACTGTCCTGTTTGGATGCGATCCGAGAATCCACCCCCTCCCCTCCCTTGTTCTTTCTCTCTCTCTCTCTTTTCCTTCCTTCCTTTCCACTCCTTCCTTCCTCTCCCTCTCTTGCTCGTCCTTCCTTCCTGTCTCTGTTTCTCTCTCGTTTCCTTCCTTCCTTCCAGAGCTAAGCATGATCCTCCAGTGCGGCACACAGAGAGCAAGGGCCTCGCGCCCGGCTTTTGACCCACCTCTGGTTTTCACTCGACTGGTGTGGCTTTAAGGTCGGGTGTCAGGAAAACCTCAGGTGTGAGGCCCCGATCAACAGCCCTCTTGCTTAGAAGGAGCGGCCTTGAAATCCAGGGTGTGTCTGTGTCTAAGAAAGCTCTTGAGGGAGGAGGTCCAAGCCCAGCTCCAATGTGGTTTCATCATCTGTCACTCATCTGTCTGTCTTTTCTGGCCTTGCAATACCTAAAGTGCATTTATGTTTGAAAATTGGTGAGCGCAGGGGGGGGGTGCGCCAGAGAGTATCCTTGCCTAGTCTGCAAAAAAACCTGAGGCCAGCCCTGCTACCAAAGTTCCACTGCTCTGTTAAATACCAGCTTGTATACAATATACACAATTACTGCAAAAAGTGCATACAAATAACAAAAATTGTTAGAATCAGTAGACTCTTGTTGGTAACTTCAAGCTGTTTTAATCTTTCTGTTTTTCAACAAGGGACGCCATCAATATTCAAAGACGACGTCAAGACAACGGAGACACAGACGAACTTCCTCGGACTTTTACCACTCGTTTCGATACGCTCTTTCTCAACGCAACGGTTCCTATCAAACACAATTTAAACTCAATACAGGGAACTCTCCAGCCATAACATGCAATATGATATTTTTAAAAAACAGAATACATACAATTCTGCATCCTTACAATATCTGATACCGGACTCTCTTCAGTTCTATGAATTGAATAAAATATACTTGTAAATATAATCCAGTTCACGCCTTATTTACACTACAGACATTCTACAATATGATTACAAACATAATTGGTGAATGCTTACCCACATAACTTCAAGAGCTCTTGACAAAAGTACTTCTACAAACGGACAGCAAGTCTTAATTGCTACATACACTGTTTACATTATATTGACATGAATTTGTCACATGCTCCTTATAACAGTGATGCCAACTTATCACATCTGACAAGTGCATATGCCATGTAAGAGTACATGATTTTTAAGTGATAATGCATTATGCGCTGCCATATTGGACCGTCATAATTATAATTAACATTGGTACATATTACTAACATTAGAGAATCAACTCCTTTTTAACCTAGAGCACATAACCGCTTGTAAGGTCATTAAACCCAGTTGGTACACTTAACTCAATATATCTAATACACAAATTCCTATAAAATATGTTGTTACACAATAGCTAAGTTTTATTAATATTTTGAAATGAATCCACAGACCCCATATTACACCTGAAGGAGTTATGAAAGGAACAGTCATAAGTATTTACAGAAAGCAGGACAGCTCAAGTGCTGCATTGAGTCCAGCTGGTTGTATTGTGGATAGTTGAAAGCACCAAAAAGCCTCCTTTTGTAAAAGGGTCTTGCCTGTGTCACTGGTAGTATACAATTTAGAACGGATCACCTCCAAAGTGACACATTTAAAATCATCCGGACCATGCCCGGCTTCAGTAAAATGTGGAACTAATGGAGCCTCCTGATGGGCATGTTTTAACCTGGACCTGTGCTCAAGCACACGGGTTTTAAGTGCTTGTGATGTTTGTCCTACATATTTGAGTCCACACACGCACATTAACAGATACACGGTTCCCTTAGTGGCACACGTAGAGAAATGTGTCAACTCTTTTCTAAACCCTATTTCTGGAAACTCCAGCACACCTGTTTCCCACATTAAAGAGCAAGCGGCACATTTTTTACATTTGAAATGGCCTTTTGGTAAGAGGTCCTGTTGACATCTCAGGAGTATGTCTGCCCTAATGATCTTATCCCGAATACTAGGGGTCTTCCTAAATCCAATAAAGGGGGGGTCTTGGCAAGATTTAATATTGTTTAGAATATGCCAATGTTTTAAGACATTAATAGAAACGTACTAGCAACTGGTAACATTAAGTAACTATGTTCAACAAATAGCAATTGTAACATGTATTAAATTGGA
The DNA here is from genome assembly GCF_001447785.1 of Gekko japonicus. NCBI lineage: Eukaryota > Metazoa > Chordata > Lepidosauria > Squamata > Gekkonidae > Gekko > Gekko japonicus. Next base: position 67,923 of record NW_015171624.1, read on the forward strand.
GATACTCAGTTTGTAATAAACCAATAAAAATAAAATTAAAAAAAAAAAGATATATTGAGTTAAGTGTACCAACTGGGTTTAATGACCTTACAAGCGGTTATGTGCTCTAGGTTAAAAAGGAGTTGATTCTCTAATGTTAGTAATATGTACCAATGTTAATTATAATTATGACGGTCCAATATGGCAGCGCATAATGCATTATCACTTAAAAATCATGTACTCTTACATGGCATATGCACTTGTCAGATGTGATAAGTTGGCATCACTGTTATGAGGAGCATGTGACAAATTCATGTCAATATAATGTAAACAGTGTATGTAGCAATTAAGACTTGCTGTCCGTTTGTAGAAGTACTTTTGTCAAGAGCTCTTGAAGTTATGTGGGTAAGCATTCACCAATTATGTTTGTAATCATATTGTAGAATGTCTGTAGTGTAAATAAGGCGTGAACTGGATTATATTTACAAGTATATTTTATTCAATTCATAGAACTGAAGAGAGTCCGGTATCAGATATTGTAAGGATGCAGAATTGTATGTATTCTGTTTTTTAAAAATATCATATTGCATGTTATGGCTGGAGAGTTCCCTGTATTGAGTTTAAATTGTTTTTAATGAACTGTATTTACTTTAAAATGAACTGTAGAGCACCATTTTAGTCTGTATTTACTGATGTTTTAATGTAACCTATGTTTTATTTCCGGCGTTGCCGCTTGTTTGCCGCCCTGGGCCGTACGGGTAGGGCAGGATATAAATCCCAAAATAAATAAATAAATATAAAATTGCATTTCATAGGAACCGTTGCGTCGAGAAAGAGCATATCAAAACGAGCGGTAAAACTCCGGGGAAGTTCGTCTGTGTCTCCGTTGTCTTGACGTCGTCTTTGAATATTGATGCTTCTGTGCTGCTGTGGCCCTTGTTGAAAAACAGAAAGATTAAAACAGCTTGAAGTTACCAACAAGAGTCTACTGATTCTAACAATTTTTGTTATTTGTATGCACTTTTTGCAGTAATTGCGTATATTGTATCCTAGTTATACTGCTGCCCCCCCCCCTCTGTCAAATACCAGTTTGTTGCAAGTGGTCATAGATGCTGCAGGGCGTCAGTCTGGAATCCACCACTCCTGGCAACTCTGCTTGTCTCAGTCCCACTTCCACACCCTCCAACATCTGTCCAACGAAAGCACCTCGGCTTGTGCCATGCTGCATTGAACAGTGGTTCTGCACAGCTTTGAAGAGGAGAGGGCAAATGCTCCAGTCGCTTGCTCACCCCACTCAAGACGCTGTGGAAACCCTCAGTTCCCTGTGCACTTGAAATGAATGATTACATGAATGATGAAATGAGTTCTGTAACTCTCTGAGTTGGTACCGGGTCCCCAGGGCCGGCTCCAGGGTTTTTTTTGCACACTAGGCAAGGCTCCCTTCTGGCGCCCCCCCCCCTGCACCCACCAATTTTCAAACATAAATGCATTTTAGGAAACAATAATAATAATAATGATAATAAACATGAGCAATGGCTTTGGTTATGATGGGACATGCCAGGCTTACTTTCTCCCCTCCCCCACAAACATCAAACCCCAACAGCACACTTGACTCCCCAAACTTGACAGCTGCAATGGCATTTAAACATTTTAAAAGTCACTACAAATGGTTGTGGGGGTGGAGAAGGGAGTGAGAGTCCAGTCGCACCTGAAGGACTAACAAAAATCTGTGTTAGATCCAGGTGGGCAGTTGTGTTCATCTGAAGCAGGAGAACAACAGTGGCGCCTCTGGGTAGACGTTTTTGTGGGCATGCCCACTTCCCAGTATATGAAGAAGAGTGCACGCACAGGAAAGCTCCTACCTTGACTAAAACTTGGTTGCTCTTTAAGGTGCCACCGGACTCCAAGTTTGTTCTAAAATCTGTGCCAGTCTTTCAGGTGCAACTGCAGGACTTTTGCTCTCCCCAACTGCTCAGGACAGATTTAACAGGGGCTCCCCATCTGGATCTATCTGCAACCTGAAGGGAGCCCCCCAGGGCCCCCCCAGCTTGGGGGGGAGGCTTCCCCATGGGATCCCGCGGCTTTCCCACAAAGGGAAGCTCCCCTTCGGCTTGCGGCGTTCCCCCACGGCCATGGCCGGCTCACCCGCTAGGCGAACTAGGCCTTCGCCTAGAGCACGAGCCGGCCAGTAGGGCGCGGGAGGAGTGGCAGGGGCACCAACGCGCCTGGCCAGCAGCTGGAGGGGGGAGGGTCGCTACCAGGAAGAACACTTAGCCTGTGGACCCACCTCGCCACTCCTGCGGAGCACCTGCCTGCCGGCCCATCCCTTCCTTGGCCACCCTGCGGGGCTGCTGCTGCGTTCTGAGAAGGCTGCTCCCTCCGGACCCTTTGGCGGGGGGGCTGCACCAGAGGGGGAAGTCTGGTCTCTCTGGCCAGGCCGATGGGCGAAGAAGTTTTGCGGGGGAGAGGGATAGAAGTCAGGGCTTCCTCGAAGCTGGGGGAAGGGGCTGCTGTTGAGCCAGAGCCCAGCGAGAGGGGCTCCCCTGTGCTGCTGTGGCCGTCAACCATGCCCCCCTTCCTTCCTCGCTTCCGGGCTCCGGGAGTGGGGGGGTGCCTAAACGAGGCCGTCGCCTCTGCACCAGCCGCAATGGACTGTGCTTGCCCCCCCCAGTCCCACTTGTCCGACAGCTTCCCCCCCCCCGGTTCCTCCGCAGCTAAAACCCAAGGGGAAGGAGGGGTGAGACACGCAAGCCACACAAACGCTGCTGCAATCACCCCTGATGGCGCACAAAGTTGTGTGAAGCAGTTCAGAGTCCAGGGACACCTTTAAAACCAACAGAATTTTATTCCAAGGCATAAGCTGGGCTCTGAGCAGGAGCAAGAGAGGGAGCTGCAGAGTCCAGGGGCACCTTTAAAACCAACAGAAGGGGACGTGGCGTCGCACGAAACAAGATGGACGCCTAAACCATGAGCTCTCTCCCATCTCGTCCCAAACAAATAGACAAGCGCTAGTAAAACCAACTAATGCAACGTTAATACAAGGAAACATACAGTTTGTTGTATGCTGATCATTTTCGCTGCGGAACTGCTCCGGTAAGCCTGCTTTTTGTGAGTGGAATCACTCAGAGAGTGGACTGGTGGGCAAGCCGGGAGACGAGGCAGAGACAAAATGGCGGAGGGTGGAGAAAGTACAGACACTATTGAAGACATGGAGATTTTATCTCCTATTACAAACATTGATTTAGTAGAAATGGAAGACAGATTGATGTCAAAACTAAGCGCCCTATTAAAACCAGTACATGTGTAACTGGGAACTATAACGAAAACGGTAGCTGAGATGCAAAAAAAAGCAGAATGTGCCTTAACGTTAGCAGAGACTGTGCAAGAGAAAATATCAATCTTCAAAAAGAAAATGAGGTGCTAAACAACAAGATTTTAACCCTGGATATGGAAACACGTAAGAATAATATAAAATTTCATGGTTTTCTGGAACAGATCAATAAGGAAGAGGAATTAAATGACTTTATTGCTAATTGGATGGCTGACATTTTACAACTAAATGATGACATGGTTCCTGTGATAGTGAAAGCGTTCCGTATTGGATCACCTAAAAATCCTTATAGAAAAGGTCCAAGAGACATTGTAATAACTGCATTGGACTTCAGAGTGAGAAAACAAATCATGACCATGGCTAAAGAAAAAGGCAGCTTTGAATTTGAAGGTCACAAGATAGAAGCCTTTCCAGATTTGCCTCCAGAAGCAATAACTAAAAGACAAGACTTAAGACAGATCACCATAAAACTTCCAAGAAGCGAAAATAAAATATAAATGGATAGGAGCTGCCACAATACAAGTCATATACAAAGGTGAAAAAATGCAAGCATTATTACTAAGAAATTGAACAAAGAAGACGAAGAATTTTTTGAAGAATGGAAGGACTTTAAGAACTATCTGGAAAAGAACTGGGATGTGAAAAAAAATTATTATGTTTAGAACAATACTAAGCAAAAAGTTGTTATCTTTTAAAGAGATTAGAAATATGATATTAGCAACTGATGAAATATATATAAGTAAGGGGAAGGGGGTGAAAGCATTGCGGGAAGCCACAGGAGGGGGGATGGAGTATGGGTTATAGGGTAAGTAATTGTTTATGTATGCTTGAAAGAAAAGTTTTAATGGATAAATGTGGAATACCTATGACTGGAAAATAATAAAACTTTGTTTACCAAAAAAAAAAATGCAAGCATTCAACTTGTAAACAGGACATAAACTGTTAGAAAAACTGGGAATAAAATTTTTTAGATTATAGGCTTGCCTTACTTTTTAGTCTTGCCACTTGGGGGAGTCCCATAAACGGCCTGGTATATTTAAAAAAAATTGCGGTAAACCCCCCTGGTGGTGGATATATATATATAAACGCCTGTTGCTAGGGAGTTTAGTGAGTCAGCCATTTTGTGTGTGTTCTCATGGGCGGCCATTTTAGGTGGTCTATTCCGTTAGCCATCGTGGTGGTGTGGCAGCCAATTGTAATCGTCACTTGCGTTGATACTGTTAATACATTGAGATGGCATCCCGGAAGGGACAGGGTCGTTCTAAGGGTAAGGGGCCTGCACCTAAAAGGCCTGTGCCTGCTCCTATACCGCAGGGCTCAGGTGTGGCTCCTTCGTCCTCTGATGACGAGGATGAGAGGGCTGAACAGCAAGCAATATTAGATAGGCTTGCAGCATTAGAGCAAGCAAGGGCCGAGGCAGTTCCTGCTCCCCAGCAAGCGGTTGGGGTGTCTGACCGCAGACAAAAGGGCCGGGCCGAGAGGAAGAAGTTCAGAGAGAAGGTCATTAAACGGCTTTCTTTAATTGAATGCAGGCCTGTTGCTGTTGGGCCTGATGCTGGAAATGATTCCGGGGCGTCTGGAGCAGCTGCAGCCGAGACATATGTTGCGCCAGGGGAAGTTGTTGAGACGGAGCAACCAGGTCACAGTGGTACGTGGGATCCAGCGTTACAGCTCAGTATGATGTGGCCATGGGGGCCTTGGGGTCAGGGAGCTGGCTCTGGGGTGTCACCTGCTTCGCAGACAGGCACTAATAAAAGCTCAGGTGCCAACAGTCAACCTTGGGCATGGGCCCCCCCTTCACAGGCTATGCAGTCCCCTTGGGGTGCTGTTCCGGCTGGTCCTTGGGTTTGTCTGGGATGTACTCCCCCTTGGGTGAATCCTTACAGTGCTGCGTCAGCATCGTCGTTGCATTTTGGGGATACTGCCTTGCCTTTGAGGGATCACCTTTTGCCCGCAACAAGGGACAAAATTTGTAATGGGGAATACATTGACCTCTTTAGCCTTCTTTACCCGGACTTGGAGAAGAAGAATAAAGAGGAGATGGACGACAAGGAAAAGGAGATCTTAAAGAGAAAGAAGGTGGATAGGACTTGGGCTAACTGGCTGGCAGGTTATTTAATTTATGCTGGCGTGTTGTCCCGGTCTCAGCCTTTGAGGTCTCCTGCATTATTCCAGTACCTGGGCATTATTTATAAGGCCTATACGGGCTTCCCGGGCCCGGCATGGATGCATTATGACGAGGAGTTCCGGATGAGGGCAGCCATGAATCCCATGCTTCCATGGGATAGAATGCACCCTCATCTGTGGCTTCAGATTATGTCCATGCCGGGCTTATCTTCTGTTGAACGCTCGCATAGTGGGCACACTGTGCAGCGTTTGCAGGGGGCTAATACTTCCTATGGTGCCACGGGGCAGGCAATGCAACTCCGCTTGCTCTGTTGGGATTTTGGGTCCCGGGGGGTATGTGACAGGAAGTCATGCCCATTCAGGCATGAATGCCCAGCATGTGGAGGACCCCACTCATTCCCTTCTTGTCCACGAAGAAGGACTCACAGGAGTCAGAGGCAGAGGGGAGGGGGTAGTTCCTCCTCCTCCACTGGTAAAGGGCTTCAGTCCAATAAGCCTGATGGCACTTGAAGCCTGGCTACGGTGGTACCCGCAAGAGGAGGACAGGGTTTATTTGTTAGAGGGTTTCACGTTTGATTTCCATATACCCTTTCAAGGAATTAGGGCCCCGTTTATGGCCTCTAATCTTAAATCAGTCAGGGGCATGGAGTCGGTGGTGAGAAAAAAGATTGCCAAGGAATTGGAGGAGGGCCGTGTTTTGGGCCCATTTTCTTCACCACTGATCCCTAATTTGAGAGTTTCACCTCTGGGGATTGTTCCTAAAAAGGCAGCTGGTGAATTTCGTTTAATTCACCACCTTTCATATCCACGAGGCAATTCAGTTAATGGTGCCATTCCCGATTATCTGTGCTCGGTGAGGTACACCTCCTTTAACCAGGCAGTACGGGTTGTGCAGCGCTGTGGTCGGGGGGCAGAGTTGGCAAAGTGCGATATTAAGTCGGCATTTCGCCTCCTCCCCGTGCATCCAGATGATTTCGAGCTGCTGGGATTCTCTTTTGATGGCCAGTTCTTCATAGACAGGGCATTGCCCATGGGATGTTCTGTGTCATGCGCCGCATTTGAGCGCTTTAGTTCATTCCTGGAATGGGCTTTACGAGCTAAGACAGGCCTTCAGGACGTTGCACACTATTTAGATGATTTCCTTTTTGTGGGACCTCATGGAACAAATAAATGTGCCCTGCTCCTTCAAGAGTTTCAGAATTTGGCCTTGGAGCTGGGGGTTCCTCTGGCCCATGAAAAGACTGAAGGTCCAGCACAGAAGTTGGATTTTCTGGGTGTTGAACTGGATACAGTGGCCCAGACATCCCGACTGCCCAGGGACAAAATCACTGCCCTGAGGGATCGCATTTTTGAATTCCTGTCCCGAGGGAAGGCCACACTAAGAGAAATCCAGCAGCTGACAGGGCACCTTAACTTCGCATGCAACGTGGTGGCCCCTGGTAGGGCCTTCTTGTGCAGGCTGTGTGATGCCATGGCTGGGCTTCAGCAGCCGCATCACAGGGTGTGTATTAATGGCGCAATGAGGGATAACCTCATGGTTTGGCAGGAATTTTTGACTTCCTTTAATGGAGTCTCTTTTTGGCGGGAGGACTTAAAGCTCGAAGCAGAGCTGCAGGTCATGTCCGATGCCACAGGGTTCCAGGGCTTTGGGGTTTATTTCCGTGGACACTGCTGTGCAGAGGAATGGCCTGAAGACTGGATTGTGGCCGGGTTTACTAGAGACCTGACATACCTGGAGTTCTTCCCCATTTTAGTGGCGGTTTGGCTGTGGGGGAATGAGTTGGCAAATCACACGGTGCACTTTTGGTGTGACAATTTGGCAGTGGTACACGTCATCAATTCCCTCACATCTAAATCACCAAGGGTAATGTGCTTGGTTCGAGCCTTTACACTGTGATGCCTGCGGCTTAACACACTGTTTGTAGCTAGGCATGTGCCGGGGGTGGACAATGGGGTAGCTGACGCTCTCTCTCGCAAACAAATGGCGAGGTTTCGTCAGCTTGCTCCAGACACTGATCTTCAGTCGGCAAGGATGCCCCCGGAGCTATGGCAGGTTGGAGGGCCAAGGCTTGCAGGGCAATAGGCCTCGCCATCGCCCCTAGTACGCGAAGGGGCTATGAACGGTCAGTTCGCCAATTCGAGGAATTTAGGAAGCTAGAGGGCTATTCCAGGGTCTGGCCCATTGCATTGGAGCAGCTGATGCATTATTCTGTTTATCTGAAGGATGCAGGTTTGGCTGTTAGCTCCATACGGGGACGTCTTTCTGCCCTTGCATTCGCTAGCAAGGCTATTGGTTTTACGGAAGTCACTGGGGACTTTCAGATTAAAAAGTTGTTGGAAGGCTGGACAAGGGAAAGAGGGTCTTTAAAGGACCAGAGGCATCCTATTTCACCTGCAGTGCTGAAGGGATTGCAAGCAACCTGGTCCAGAGTGTGCAGTTCCGGTTTTGAAGCCTGCCTGTTCCATGCGGCTTCGCTGCTGGCATTCTTCGGGGCGCTTAAGAGTAAGCGAGCTTGTAGCGATGTCCAAGACTGACCAGTCAGGCAGGGCTTTGCACATTCGGGACCTTCAATTTAAGGGGAAGGAGGTGCACATCATGATCGGGGCTCCAAAACTGACCAGCGGCATAAAGGGTCGGTGGTCAAGTTGGGTGTCTGTTCCGACTCTGAGCTATGCCCTGTATTGGCTTTGTCTCAGTACAGGGTTTTCAGGGGCAATGCGGACGGATACCTCTTTCTCCATGCAGATGGTAGCCCACTGACAAAGCACCAGTTTTGAGCTGTTATGGCCCGGGCTTTGGGATTCTTAGGCCTCGCTGGAGTGAAGTTTGGCACTCACTCTTTCAGAATAGGAGCTGCATCCACGGCGGCAGCCTTGGGCTATCCCACTGCTGATATTCAGAGAGTTGGCAGGTGGCACTCTGCCGCTTACAAACATTATGTGCGCCCGCTTCCTTTAATATAAGTTAATGTTTGCAATGCTATTCACGTTGTTGGGTTCTGGAGTTCACTGTCATTTCTTCCTAGGAGCTGTGTTTTGTGGCAGGGGACGGATTCTCATCTCCGGACACAGCTACATCTTCTGGGCGGCTCATTGGGCCAATTGATCGGCCATTGGCTTGGAACTGGGCCTCAGCCAGTGGGCTACGGTAGAGTGGAGCGGGCGCCAGGGCCTTCGTTGGCTGGGCCTCCTCCCTCTTTTGTTTAAGGCCAGTTCAGCCTTGCCGCCAGATGTGTTGGTTATCCACCTGGGAGGTAACGATTTGGGATTCCTGAAGGGGAAGACCCTTGTGTGGCAAGCCAGGGATAACGTGGAGTGCATTAAGCGCCAATGGCCAGACACGGTAATTGTGTGGTCGGCCATGATTCTGCGCCGGGTATGGCGTAGCGCTTGGGACCCCAGGGGGATCGAGAGGGCTTGGCGTAGGGCCAATGGGGAGCTTTATAAAATGTTAAAGGTTGGATTGGGCCACTACTTGCCTCACCCCCAGATTCGGCTTGATTTTCCGGACCTGTACAGAGGGGATGGCGTGCACCTTTCTGAGAAGGGAAATGACATCTTCCTTCAGGATTTGCGGCAAGGGCTTAAGCTAATTTTAGGTGTTTGAGTGGGCGCAGGGGCCTAAGCAGAGGCTTGACCCCTGCGGTGGCAGAATTAGGTTTAAATAAAGTTCAGCGGCTAGCAAGCACCAATTAATAACCCCTGGTGGGGGGTAGAGGGGTCTGCGGGTTCAACAGATTTTAGAATAGGAGGCTGGACTAGATGACCCCGGAAGTCCCTTCCCTTCCACCTCTGTGAGGCAGCTTGGACTCTTGAAAGCTTGTCCCCTGTAAATCTTGTAGATTGCTGAAAGACTACAGGACTCAAATCGAGCTTTTGTACTGCAAAACCAACATAGCTATCTGCTGAAACTGCATTCACCATGAGGCTGTCCCTAGACTCCCTACCAGCCCGTACCTACAGGGTTTGCTCATGCAGACTATTGTTACTGGGAATTCAAGTCAACAGGTTGAAGTGTAGTGTTTTCTACCAGCACATGGTATGTGTTCTCTATGGCCAATGACTGCTTTCCACCTTCCCATGGCAGGGAACTGACCTTACCCTCAGAGACCACCTGGCCCCAAGACGCTTTCATCTTGCCACTTGGTGGGGGCACCCCGCTCTGTGATGCTTTCGGAATTTGTTTCTTCCATGTGCGATATTGTGTTTAAAACGGTAAGCCTGTAAACAGGAACTTGTTTGGAAGTAAGATATATATTCTCTGTGGCTTGCTTTTGGAGGTACAGTACATAAATTTTTATCAGCAAATAAAACAATTTTTTTAAAAAAAAATAGCTTACAGGTGGGAACCTATTGTGCCTATAGTTTTGGATCAACCCGAAGAATATTTTCCAGTATATAATGTGCAATCAGAAGATGGCAAAGGTGTTGTTTGAACTTTACACCAAGATATGCTGAGACCCTGTGGATTTATTTCCTCGCTTGAAGACGTGAATGAAATGGACATTCTAGAGCAGTGGTGGCGAACCTATGGCACGCATGCCAGAGGGGGCATTCAGAGCCCTCTCTGTGGGCACACACGCTGTCGCCTCAGCGTAGAGTTCACCAGAGTTCGTCATTAGAAAGCCAGAGGAACACGGGGCCGGGCTGCTCCCCTCCCCCTCTCCACATGCACCTGAGGGCATTTCTCACATCACCCTCCCCTCTGCCCAGCAGCCCAACGGGAGCGCTTCCTCCCTTCCCTGTCTGGGGTAAGGTGGGCGGCTCACATGCGGTGTGAGGGTGCAGCGTGGATGGCAGCCTGTTGAGTCTGTGGCGAAGGTGATTCCCATGGTGGGGTTGGAGAAGAGCTAGGTTGGAGGGGGGCACAGCTCACAGCGTGGCATAGCTGGAGGGGAATGAAGCAGAGCGCTCGGGCACAGCGAAGCTGCTGCTGCGGGCTTTGGGGCGCCAGCCCTGCACTGCACGTGGTGCTGGTCCTGCCTTACTAAGAAGTAAGTCTCATTAAAGTCAATGGGACTTACTCCCAGGAAAGTGTGGATAGGATTGCACTGCCAGACCCCAATCCTCTGCATGTCTACTCAGAAGTAAGTTTGTTGTAGTCAGTGGGGCTTACTCCCAGGAAAGTGAGGGTAGGATTGCAGCCTAAGGGTGCGGCGTGAGGGTGCAGTGTGGACATTCCCATGGCGGAGTTGGAGAGGAGCTAGGTTGGAGGGGAGCATAGCTCACAGCGTGGCATTTTTATATGATCTTAAAGATAAACCACAGAATTGCTTCTCCAATCTTATTGGAAAAGAAGTGCATGCAGAATGTCACATAGCTGTGAGTGTTCATGAAATACAGCATGATGCAGCCGTCCAACTAGGATACTGCTGGCTTCATAACTGCTCCCTGTCCCTAAGGGGCTCACAATATAAAAAGAAGCAAAAGAACACCAGCAGACAGCCACCAGAAAAGACACTGCTGAGGTGCGGAGGACCAGTTACTCTCCCCCTGCTCAATAAAGGAGGAACACCCACTTACCCAGCATGTAATTGCCCAGCATGTACACAGTGAGCACAATTACCCAGCATGTAATTAACCCGTGGAACTCCTTGCCACAGGATGTGGGGATGGCATCTAGTCTAGATGCCTTTAAGAGGGGATTGGACAAATTTCTGGGGGGAAAGTCCATCACGGGTTACTAGTCCTGATGGGTATGTGCTACCTCCTTATTATAGACTAGGGAGCAAAGCCCGTTGAGGACGGATACAACGGGCTGCCTAGAGAGGTAGGGTAGGTGGGTGAGTGGGTGGGTGAAGGAAGGAAGGAGAAAGCGGCCCCCGTGTATCCGGTGGGGCAGGTGGGTTGGCAAAGCAGCCGGGTGGGGGAGGGAGAGAGAGAGAGAGTGTGGGGGGGGGAGAAGGGAAGTGGGGGGGTTTGACAACCTTCCTCTCCTCACTGAAGGACGCGTCCAGTCCCTCTCCTGGCTGTTTCTCCACCTGTGGCCGTAGCGTTGCTCCGTTCAGGCGGTCCATGTCCTGAGGGCCTTTCCCTGCTGCTGGCCGCCGCCTGCGCCGTCTCCTGACGCTTGGGCCTCCCCGATCGTCATCTCCCCCTGGGCTCCCCTGTCGCATCGGCGCGCTCTCTGCAGCTCCAGGGCTGTTCCCTGCTCCCGCCTGTCCCCGGTCCATCGGACGTAGTCCCGGCTGGACACGGGACATAGGAGGCGAAGCAGGAGCACGCCCCCCCGGCTCCTCACCCTCCCCGCTGTCAGCGAGGCGGCCGCCGCCTCCCGCAACTCGCGGCTCTCGCCTTCTGGCCTGGCTCTCTCCGTCTCAGCGCGGCCCCCTCGCCTCCTCGCCCTCCCCGCTGTCAGCGAGATGGCCGCGGCCTCCCGCTACTCGCAGCTCTCGCCTTCTGGCCCGGCTCTCTCTGTCTCACCTGGGCGGAAAGCCATCTCCTGGCCGTCGGCCGTCCCCGCTGGCGCCTCGCCTCGTCGCACCCTGCTGCGAGACGCTGCGTCGGAGGCGGGCCTCAGAGGACATGGCCAATGGAATGTGGCTAAGCCTTTGAGGGACAGCGCACCCGGCCAAACACTCTGGGTGCGCATTTTCTCCTCGCTGCGTCAGTTTGCGTCTTACTGAATTATATATAAGGGAGAGATGTGGGCCACTGTGAGATACAGGAGCTGCACTAGATGGGCCATTGGCCTGATCCAGCAGGCTCTAACTGTGTTAGCTATTTTTGGTATAGGGATAGATTTGTATTGGGTGTTTCATTTTTTTAAAAGTTTGTATTTTTGTAGACTCCAAGTCTTGAATACCCAAAAATGAGTACAGCAAAAACAAAAAACAAAAAACCAGATAGTGGAAGATCATTCCAAGAGGCCTAGACAGAGTCATTTTGAGTGATTGAACGCAATGGGAAAGCGTTATGTATTCTGTGTAATGAAAGTGTTGTGTGTCACACATCAAGTGTCAGACGGCACTTTGACACCAACCACAACAGTGTTGCCGAATGTGGTGAAACTGAAAGAAAAGAGTTTCTTGAAGGGAAATTGAGGAAATATCATTCCCAGTATCTTAGTTTTTGCAACTATTTCTCTACAACAAATCATCTGACAGCTGCCTGTTTTCAAATTTCACTTTGCATAGCAAAACATGGTAAGCCCCTCTCTGATGGGGATATTATCAAAACGGCCATGTTGTCTGGGAGTAATTCTCTTTTTCATGATTTCCCAAACAAAGATAAAATTATTCAATGCATCTCTGAGATGCCGCTTAGCAGAAATACTGTTAAAGATCGAGTCCAGCACATGTCAAGTGATGATAGCCAGCAGCTCACCACTGACTTTCAAAAGGCAGCAAGTATTCTAAATCTCAGTATAGGGCTTTAGCTGTTCTATCTTTAACTAGGCCAGTGGTAGGAGAACAAAAAGAGGCAGGTTTGTCTTCACATAAAAGAAAGGTTTAAGTAGCATTTAATTATTTAAAAAGTAGTGAGCTCAGCTGTGCTGTTTGTGCTCTGACTGACCTTTGGTGAAGCCAAGCACTTCCCCCCCCCCTTTTAGATCATTTTTCAATTAGGGAGCTTTTCCTGATTCCACAAGGGAATCAGGTGGTTCCAGTAGAATCTAGATAGGAGTAGTTCAAAACCCAAAAACTTTTTAAAAGGCTTGAACAAGCCGTCTCAAGGACAGTCTGTAAACCATAGTCAGGGCCAGTGTAGAAATTCACTAGTAATAAAAAACTAAACCCAGAAAAAAGTGAAGCAAGGCTAGGTTAGGGTCTACTGAAAGAAAGAAAAAAAGTTTTTCGGTGGGAGGGTTTATAAAAAGGTGTGTGAGGTTGTTTTAGGATCCTTTTTGTACATACTACTGCCAAGACAAGTCTCCCCCAACCTATAATTATGCATTTGATTTTTTCTACCTAAATGCAGAACTTGATATTTATCCCCATTAAAATTTATTTTGTTTTAGCCCAGTTCTGCAGCCTGTCAAGATTATCCTGTATCCTGACTCTGTCTACCGTATTTGCCACCCCTCCCAATTTAGTATCATCTGCAAATTTAATAAGCATTCCGTCTATCCCTTCAACCAAATCATTGATAAACAAAAAACAGGTCCCAGGACAGATCTTTGAAGCACTCCATTTGTCACTTCTCTCTAAGAAGATGAGGAACCATTCACCAGCCATTGGGACTCAGCGGCAGCAGGAGGGGCAGCAAGGGCTATCCATGGGGTTGAGCTTTGGGGACACTCTGTTCTCAGGGCTCACTCCAAGGACTAAGAGGGTTCTAGAGGAACTGGAGGAGGAGCTGAGTGACCTGCCCACTCCTCTGGAGCCTCAAGGCCTCAGCAGGCCTCCTCTGGGGGGACAGGAGAAGAGGAAGCTGGGACAGGAGGAAGAGATGGAGGTGGTGCGCCCCAAGCACCTGCCATCTCAACCCCTACCCCCTGCTCAGTCATCTCTTCTGGCCCCCCAGGACACGATGTGTCTGGCCTGAGCCCCTCACAGGAGGAGGCTCCAGGGAAGGCCCATGGCCGCTGGTCGGCGTGGGTGCCCCTTCACCTCTGACGTCTGGAACCACTTCCAGGTTGTGTCAGAGAATCCCCATTTTGCACAGTGCCAGCTGTGTAGGGTCCAGGTAAGTCAAGGGAAGGACATCGGTAGGCTTGCCAAGTCCCCCCGGGGGGGCAGGGAAACCCCTGCCCCAGAGGCCCGTTTCCCGCCGCCGGATCGGGCCCCGGTGGGGAACCCCACCCCACCCCCAAAGTACGCAACGTGCACATCACCCAAAAGTGATGCGACCACGCCGGGCATGCTGGGGGCGGGGCCATGGTCATCTGAGGGAAAACTCTATGGTTTTCCCTCGGATGGTTGTCACTTCCGGGTGATGTTGTTGTGGCACACGCACACTCCAGGAGCAAGCCGGGAGTCCCCCGCTGCAGCAACAGGTAGGAATTGACAACCCTAGACATCGGCCATCTCTCGACCTCTGGGCTGCGGAACTATCTGAAGAAGCAACACCAGGTGGTGCTTCTTCAGGAGGACAGACAGGCTGCTGCCGGGGCGCCCAGGCGGCCACCACCAGCCAGCCAGGAGGTGAGTCATCCGACCACCTCCAGCGCTCCCCTTGCGCGTTCTGTGGTAGGGACGGGGCAGGGACGCCAATCATCTCTGACATAGATGTTTGGTGATGTTGGCAGTAGAGTGCCTGGGGGGGGAGCAACAGGCCAGCAGGAAGGTCACTCGACTTCTTGCTGAGATGATTGCTATAGACGGGTGCCCCTACTCCGCCAGTTGAAGACATCGGTTTCCGCAGGGTGCTCCAGTACGCCTTTCCCTGGTACACGCCCCCTGCTCGCACCACAATGAGCAAGACCGTGAAGCCCTTATTGTTCAGGGCTGCCAGGGACCATGTGAAGGCACACTTGTGGGAGATATGTGCACTTCATATCCAACATCTAAACCTCCTGCAAGGTGCACAACATCTCAGTGACTGCGCACTGGTGGCAACCAAGCGAAGTTTTGGGTGGGGGAGGGCAACCTAGTGACAGGCAGGGTCAGGGCCGCCAGGCTGGCTACCGCAAGGCTCTGCTTCACATTGGGAGACTCGATGGGTCACACATGGCGGATAACATTCGGGCTGCCATGAATAGCAGCCCGAATGTTGTCCGCCATGTGTGACCCATCGAGTCTCCCAATGTGAAGACGACTGAGGGGTGACATGATCGAGGTTTATAAGATTATGCATGGGAAAGAGCAGGTAAAGAAAGAGGTACTTTTCTCCCTTTCTCACAATACAAGAACTCGTGGGCACTCCATGAAACTGCAGAGCGGTCGGGTTAGAACGGATAAAAGGAAGTACTTCTTCACCCAAAGAGTGATTAACACATGGAATTCACTGCCACAGGAAGTGGTGGCGGCTACAAGCATGGACGGCTTCAAAAGGGAATTAGATCAGCATATGGAGGAGAGGTCCATCAGTGGCTATTAGCCACAAGGTATAGCTGGAACACTCTGTCTGGAGCAGTGATGCTCTATCTTCTTGGTGCTTGGGGGTCAACTGGGTAGGCAGGGGCATCACCAAGGGCTTCCTGGTGACCGATGGCAGCTCAAACTTAAGGGCTGTAGCAGAGCAACTGGGCCTGAAGCGCATTCCCTGTGCGGCCCACCTTACCCACCTCGTGGTTAAGGATGCTCTGGGGTTGGGTTCTGCAAAAGATCCCAATCTGGATGCTACGACTCATTTCCTGGTGACCGATGGCAGCTCAAACTTAAGGGCTGTAGCAGAGCAACTGGGCCTGAAGCGCATTCCCTGTGCGGCCCACCTTACCCACCTCGTGGTTAAGGATGCTCTGGGGTTGGGTTCTGCAAAAGATCCCAATCTGGATGCTACGACTCATGACTTCCGGCATATCGTCGAGAAATGCCTGTTAATCACGAGTCACTTCTCACGCAGTACGAAGGACCTCTATCTACTGCGCGAGAAGCAGGCGCTGGCAGGTCTGCCTGAGCACGGCCTGCTAGGCGACGTCTCCACTCACTGGAACTCCACCTGCGTCATGCTTGAACACTTGGTGGAGCAGGAGAGAGCCCTGACTGCCCTGATCTCTGAGAGCGGGGTTATTCCGGAAGAGAACCGGCTCAACCGCAAGGAGTGGTTGACCCTCTCCCAGGCTGTGGAGGTTCTTAAGTCCTTAAAGACCTTCACAGAATTGCTCTCGTCTGACATGGAAAGCTTGGCTTTTGTCATCCCCATGGTCCTCGTGGTCCATGAGGAGTTGGCATCTTTTCTGAAGCCAGCTGCAGGACGTGCAGACAATCTTCCAGCAGTGTGCGTGTTGGTGAGAAGGCTGCAACGTGCACTGCCGAGATGCTTTGAGCCTATCCTCCAGGACAGGATCTACATGATGGTGACCATGTGTGATCCACGCATCAAGGGCAAGATCGCCAAGAGGGCCAACAAGTTAACTCGACGGAGAAATGTTCTCTCCAAGCGAGTTGGCAAGATGCGAGCCAAGATGGGCACGTCATCACAAGTTGCGGGAGGGGAGGGTGCCAGCACTTCGACTGCTGTTCATCCTCCACCTCCCCTGCTAGGCAGCGACCCCCTCACGGCTCCCGCCCCCACGAATCCTGAGATGGCATTCATGGGGTGGATCCTTGGTCCCTCTGGGAGCAGAGGTCACATGAGAGAGGACACAGTGGCTGCAATGGTGAGGGATTACCTTGCAGAGCCCTACGAGCCGAAGTCCACCTGTCCGCTTAGCTACTGGGGCATGAAGGAGGCGGTCTGGCTGGCCCTCTCTGCCGTGGCCCTGAAGCTCCTCTCATGCCCTCCGACGTGCGTTCAGAGTGAGTGCATCTTTTCCCATGCGGGCGACACTGTCTGCCCGCATCGCTCATGCCTGAACCCCTGGTCAGTTGAGCAGTTGGTCTTCTTGAAGGTCAACTTGCCACTGTTTGGTTTCCCGGAACTAGACTATGAAGATTGAAGTGAGCACATCCTTGTGCCTGCAATCCCCTCTTGGTCTGTGCTGGGAATTTGGGCTATGCTCTTCCCATGATTAAAACTAGATGCTAGGGCAAAGTAGCAGACAGGGCCATGACCATTTTGATTGGCACAGAAATGCCCCACCACCAATCTCCCCATTTCCATCCATCCCACCTGCAGCAGAAATACCTCAACGGAACCCTGTGGTAACCGTGCAGTGCAGGGTGATGTTGAGGGTGGTGCATGTATGCACCTAAGTTCTACAGCCAGCAGCCACCCCAAACCAAAATTGCATGCTGAAAATAATAAACCAGCATCACACTAATTGTTCTCCATATGAACAAGGTAGAGTAGGGTAGAGGCGAACCAGAAACCCGCAGCACCCACAGGAACACCATACTGTAAATGCATGTTGTGTGCAATTGTTCCTCTAAGCTGTGGAATCTTGTGAGCTAAAAATCTTGTGAGCTACTGGAGTGAGCAATTTGGCTACTGCATAAGTAAGTTTGCTCTGGAGGCATCCTTCCAGCCTAAGACGAGAAGTTGTGAGCCGGAGACTAGAAAACTGTGAGCTAGCTCACACTAACTCATCTTAGAGGGAACATTGGTTATTGAAAAATATAACTTTCTTTTTGTGCAGGGGCGAGGTGGGATAAGGGAGGGAGAGCCTGGGATGAATGGCGGATGCCACACCTAGGCTAAGCCTCCTCCACTGAGGCAGGCAGTGATGGCTGGTGTTGGTGTACTGCTGCAAGACAGGAGGTTCAGTGGACAGATAGACGCTACCCCCTCCATCTCACTTTGAGGCATTAGCGGGCAGGTCTTCTTGTTGTGGTGTTGTTGGTCTTTCACGTAGGTTGACAAAGAAGTCTTGGCACATCAGAGACAGATGGGTAAGCTGACAGGAGAAGACAGAGGCTGCTTCCTTGGTAGGATTCATGGAGCTACACAAACCTTCTGTGCTGTATACTCCATGAATCCTACAAAGTGGGTGGCATTCCCACCAGGCCATGGTTTTGGGGCAAAGGTTGACAAAGAAGTCTTGGCACAGTAGAGACAGAAGTCTTGGCACAGTAGAGACAGACATATGTTGAGGTAAGCTGACAGGAGATAGAGGCTGCTTCCTTGGTTCAGGCGGATGAAGAGTCACATTCTGTGCTACCTACAGGTGACATTTCATGCATCTGACAAAGTGGGCTGCATCCCACCAAGCCATGGTTTTTGGGCAAATCACAGATTTTAGAATAGGAGGCTGGACTAGATGACCCCGGAGGTCTCTTCCCTTCCACCTCTGTGATTCCACTAGCCACAGAAATGTCAGACAGAGACTCATTGGTAAGCTGACCAGATACAGAGGCTCCTTGCTTGGCCGATGCATGATGTGCCACATTCTATGCTAACAAGATGTGACACTTCATGCATCTCACAAAGCGAGCTGCTGCATTCTTCACACCAAGCCATGGTTTTTTGGCAAATCAGATGTTAACTGACTTGAGACAGAGGCTGCTTGTTTTGCTGGGTGCCCGAAGAGCCACATTCTGAGCTAACAAGATGTGATGTGACACTTCAGGCGTCTGATGAAGTGGGCTGAGTTACCCCGTGATGGGTTTTGGGCTGGAGTTGGTGTACTGCTGCGAGACAGGGCGTTCAATCAGTAGACAGATAGACGCTACCCCTTCCCTCTCACTTTCTGAGGCATTCGCGGGCAGGGCCTCTTCTTGTGGTGGTGGTCTTTCACATCGGTTAACGAAGAAGTCTTGGCACATCAGAGACAGACCAGTAAGCTGACAGGAGAAGACAGAGGCTGCTTCCTTGGTTAGGACTTAAGGAGCATGACACCTTCTGTGCTACAGGTGTCACTCCATGAATCCTACAAAGTGGGTGGCCTTCACACCAGGCCACGGTTTTTGGGCAAAGAATGACAAAGAAGTCTTGGCACATCCATATGTTGAGGTAAGCTGGCATGAGACAGGCTGCTTGCTTTGCCAGATATGTGAAGTGCTACCTTTTGTGCTACCTACAGGTAGCACTTCATGCATCTGACGAAGTGGGCTGCGTTACACCAAGCCATGGTTTCCTGGGAGATAATAGCTTTTAGATTTTTTTTTTTGTTTTTTGGACGTAAACTGTAGAAGTGCCCCAACCCTCCAACTCACCCGGGAGGCAGCAGAAGACTGGAATGGCGACAGCAACCCAACAGTGGACAGAATTACAGAACGACAGCTCGCCTCCCAGCGACCCGGGCAGAGTTCAAACTGCCAGTACAGCAAGACCCCTGCAATGACGGACACGAGTCTCGTGCCCAAGGAGCCGCGGTGCAGACGCCGCAGCAGAAGTCCTGAGGGAGGCCACAGAAAGGAGCCTTGGGGGAGGCGGCATGGCCCCGGGGCCAACAGACCCGCCGTCGGCATACCCGTGGTCACACCCAAGACGCTCGGAAGGCATCCAAGCTTATCTAAGGGGGTGGGGCCGAGCTGGAGGGAAGGGAGGGCGGCACTGGAAGCCAGAGGATTGAAGGGGCCGGGGAGGAGAAGCGTATGATGGAACGAGGCTGGAGGAGAGGAACAGAGAGAACATTCCAGCAGATCCAGACCATGTAGGCAGAGGGACTCAAGGGGTGACTTGTCTGAGGCATCACCGCAACTCCTCCTTGACGGATCCTTCCAGCTCCCAGCACCAACAATCCCGTTGGGCAGCCTGACACCACAGCTATAGGAGGATACGATCCAGGCCCACAGGAGAAGCTTGTCACACTCAGGTGACAGGAGAACTTGCAGATCTGACAGAACAATTGTCTCTGCAAGATTCTTGTGATTTTGACAAATTTAAAAGTTTGGCTAAGCAAAGATTTGCTCTGAACTCTGAAACGTATCGCAGAACCTTAGAATAATGGACAAGACCTTGTGGCAAGCTAGGCCTGCATGTTGTGGCTGCCAAATTGATGCAGAACTTGGACTACTGGTTTGCCGCAGGAGTGAGTACCTTTGGCCAGCGGAGAGCCAAGCGCCGCAGCGCTGCATGAGCCAGGCGTGGGATGCCTGTACAGCGCTCACCCAGCCCCGGGATGCCTGCGCAAGGCCAGCCACGGCCCGGGCAGAATCCCCTGATCCTCTGTGGCGCTGGTGGGCCCGGGAAGGCGCTGCCACCACTCTCGCTCTCGCGTGCACTCTCAAAGGGAACCCCCTCCCCGCTCGCTCCAGCCCGCGGAGCCCGGGCACAGCAGCTGGGGACTTCCAAGTTGGAAGCCAGCCCTGCGTGCGGTGGAATCTGGAAAGGCTCGAGCTGGCCCCGGGTCTGCAGGCGCGCACACGGGGTGGGGGGTGGGCCCTCGTTCTGTTCACACGGAACTCCGCTCGGGCAGAACGAAGCAGCGACGGGATCCCCTGGCCGGAGTGGACCGCTGCTCAGCCCCCCGCCTCCCTCGCCGGGCCCGATCCAGAGCGGCACCTTTGTGCAGCTGGCGCGAGGTCTACCTGCGCCACGAGTGGCACCAGTGTCTGCTGCTACACGGAGCGCGAGTGGATCTGCAGCCCCGGCATCAGCAGTGGCGCCTCCCAGCCCAAGGCCGCCACCAGAGCCGAGCCTGCCAGGGAGCGTGGCCATGACGCGCCGCTGCCAGGGAAGGCGGCCATTGCTTGCCTCGGCAGAACGAGGCCCGGAAGAACGAGGCCCTGTCCTGGATCGACAAAGCAGCGATGGGGGGTGCCCCACCCCCGTCACTGCTTCGTCAATCGAGGACGTGGCGGGGAGGTCTTGCCTGGGCCACGGCCCAGGCAGAACGAGGCCCGGCAAAACGAGGCCCCATCCTCGATCGACAAAGCAGCGATGGGGGGTGCCCCACCCCCGTCACTGCTTCGTCAATCGAGGACGTGGCGGGGAGGTCTTGCCTGGGCCACGTGGAGGCCCAGGCAGAACGAGGCCCGGCAAAACGAGGCCCCATCCTCGATCGACGAAGCAGCGATGGGGGGGTGTCCCCCAACCCCCCACCCACCCCTCGTCGCTGCTTCGTCGATCAAGGATGTGGCGGGGAGGCTACAGGGACGGGGCGGGGAGGAAGCATACTTACCATGCTGCTTCTTCCTTGTCCTGCGAGGAAATGAGGGCGGGAAGGAGAGGGCGACTGGGAGCAGGGGACGGTGCATTATGCGCCCGCCCCCTGCTCGCATCACTCCCGGAGCTCAGTACCGGCGAGCTCCGGCTCCATCCGACCCCTGAATATAGCATATAAAATTCCAACAATATAATTTTACAATAATTCAAAGTTATAAGTCGCCAATTGTTCACAAATATAAAGTTTCACAAGGAAGGAACAATAATTGGTTAACATCTGTTTCAAAGCTTGTAAATTTAAAGGGGTGGGGTGGGGTCCCTGTGGAATACTGACACCTCAAGCTATCTGGCGGAAGAGAAAACTGGAGAAGAAGACTGGGCACTTTCCTGTGAGGAGGGTATAGTAACACCAATCTGATTGGCCAGGGCTGGTTGCCAGCATCAGCTGCCTTAACAAGTAAGGGTGTGCCACTAGATCTAATGGACCACAGCAGGTTGGGAGAATGGCCCAGAGCAAAACCCTGGGTATGGGGGGGGGCCAGCTACTGTAGGATGCTTTAAAAGCAGTGTTAAAGCACATACAGTAATGACCAGCAGAAGAATCATAGGTGAATACTGTGCAACGAGAGCTAAGAGAGGTTAACCATGGCTGCCAAACAGTGTCACAGCAAGGAAGTTCTTTGCCACAGTTGAACGTAAGAGCCTTCTTTGCGTCTGGAGGGATGGAACCCTACTGGGCCTTTCCATCCTTGAGGTAATGCAGGAGGCCACAAGTCCAGTCAGATGAGTCTATTGCCTTTTAACAAAATTTTAACAAAAACATCTCCAAAGAGCTAAAAGAAGTAATTTACAAGAGGGTAATCTATTTACAGCACGTTAGTTGTGATTAACTGTTTCCCAGAACCAGAAAATATGTGAGACGTTTGTCTTCTATGACCCCTTGTAACAGTTTTACTTACTTGACTGACTTCATTTGTATTTTTTAAATTTTATTTATAAATTATAATATCATATCATAACAGAGTACTGAGCATGCATTGATAGTAATAAAACATACAGGGCAAGTGATTATACAAACAGCAAAATATTAAGTATGTGATATTTTCAGATCCTAATATTGTCCTGCTCCAGAGGTCACGGGACGTACGGGATGTGCAGAACGGGCCCTGGGGACCCCAACAGACCCCGCAAGACACCCAAGGCATGACTCACCAGACGGGATGAAGTTCGACGGTCCAGGGAGCTATGTCGGCCGAGACAGGAGACAGGATCGGGGTCCACGGAGCAACCCCAAAGAAGAGGAGAGGGGCAGAAGCTGCTTGTCCGACAGGCTAGGAGCGGACGCAGAGCAGCGAGTACCACCATAGATCGGCGCCAGCGGTGCAGTCCAGAGGCTGCCAGAGTCGCTGGTGGCATATCAGCATTCGCCCGGGAGATGCCCCGCCAGTGTCCAGATAAAGGATGGCATGGTCCAAGCTGGAGGGCGGATGGGTGGTCCTGGGAGCGGGGTGGAGAGATAAAAGGCAGGGTGGAGAAGGGGCCGGGGAGAAGGAGTGCGCTGTGGAATGCAGGAGGACGCTGACCAGAGAGAGACAGAAAGACGGCAGAGAGAGGGGAAGGAAGTCCGCAGCGCACTGGCAGAGGGACTCCAAGGGTGACATTAACTCTGTCCCCTGCCTATCTGAGGCCCCTCACTCCCTCTCCCTTTTTGGACCCCGCCGCTCCAAGGGCCGTCTCCCCTGCCGGAGTCTGTTCGAGACCCCGACGCCACGGCCACTCGGGGCACCGCACCGACATCCAAGGGAGAGCCCAACATAAATATATACTTTAAAGCAAATTAAATGCAGATTATCCACCAATGCATAAATTAACAATGAGTAAAGAACATATAAATACATACCCTATTCAAATATTCAAGAATTCAATAAAACATGTATGAAGAATTATAATTTATCTTTACAGGACCTGTTTTGGTAAGTATAATTTCAATGTGTGCGTCAAGGAGGGTGGACCACTTCTCCATATAATTAGAGTGGACCATTGCATTATCATGTTGAACTATCCAATCTGCAATTTTGTCAGCAATAAAATAGTCCCAAACCCTCTGATACCATTGGTTTACCGTGGGAACATGTGGCTGTTTCCAAGTTGAGGCTATTAACTTCTTTGCAGCCGTCCAGAGAACTGATATCAAGTCTCTATCGTTTCGTAGAATTTGAGTATTAAGCCATAAATTTAAGAGAATAAGAGCAGGATCTTTCGGTAGTGGACTTCATTTGTATGTTAACATAAAATGAAGTAATAATAAAAAAGTATTTCCAATGGTTGAAACCGTGGTTTAAATCAAAAGGGTATGGGAGAACAATTTAAAATAAAAACAAAAAATGGAGGTCTTGCCCGTGGCTGGCTTTGAGGTGGGTAAGTGGTCCGCTTCCTGCATTGTTTCCAGCACCTCCATTGGCTTCCTGAGGGCATGTTCCTCTTCTCTAATTGGACTGATGCCTTGCTGTGTAGAAGGGAACTTAGACTGGCAAGAGTGAAGTGCACTGCCATGAATTACAGGGGAGCCTGCACTGCTGCCAGACTGAGTGGTAGCATCATCTTTGACCTCTGAGTGTGACTGGGCTAAACGTGCTACCCATCACAACACATTTATCCTTTTCATCATGGAAACAGGAAGAAAACTGTATCAATGTTCTGCCTAAAACGTATAGCGCTATCAATTTTCTAATTCCATTTCCCTCTCGGAAGGTCTCAGCTTTTCCTCCAGGATTAGACATTCCATTAGGGCTGCCAAATCCCCCCGGGTGGCGGATTTCCCCCCGCTTTGGAGGTCCGATTTCTGCCCCCACGGAATCGGCCCCTGAGGGAAACCCCACCCCCGCGTGCACGTCACAGGAAAGTGATGTCGTGACGCCAGGCACACTGGGGGCGGGGCATATCACATCACATACTCTATGTTTTCCACTCAAATGGCTGCCATAGAGAATATCACATACTCTATGTTTTCCCCTCAAATGGCTGTGCCCCGCCCCCAGCGTCCCCAGCATCATGACGTCCCTTCCCTGTGACGTGCATGCGGCGCGCGCCTGCCAGGAGCCAGCACAAAGTCCCCCGCCAGCAGAGGTAAGTCTATTTGGCAACCCTACATTCCATACAGGAGAAAAACCACAGCAATGTTCAGACTGGATTCCAAACACGCTTTTAGATCTCTCTCTATAGGCCTGGACTTTCCCTTCAGGATTAGACATTCCATACAGGAGAAAAACCACAGCAATGTTCAGACTGGATTCCAAACACGCTTTTAGATCTCTCTCTATAGGCCTGGACTTTTCCTCCAGGATTAGACATTCCATACAGGAGAAAAACCACAGCAATGTTCAGACTGGATCCCAAACACGCTTTTAGATCTCTATAGGCCTGAACTTTTCCTCCAGAATTAGACATTTCATACAAGAGATATAGCATAGGTGGCCGACTTCTGGTTTCGGTGTATTGCTGGTAGGCATGCTCCATCAGGCTCCAATGAGAGCAGCCCGAGATCCTGGCGGATGGGAGGGGTACCAGATGATTCCAGTCTCCCCCAGAGCCCTCGGAGGGGGCTTGTAGCCTAGAGCATGAGAGGTGCCTCTCCTGAAGCCACAGCCGAGGGATTGAGGCTCCTCTTTGTCCCAATAGGTACCGCTGCTGCGAGACCAGTATGGTGACAGAGACGCGCACCAGGACAAGTGAACAGGAGGTTGAGCATTTTCCGTACCTGGCTGAATCAAGCGCCTGATGAAGCGTGAGTTTACAAGCCTTGAATGCAGACAAACGTTTAAGCGCACAGACTCTCCCAAACCTCAAATCGAAAAGCGGCGGGAGGAGGGGCCGATCCCACTCTGGGAGGAAAAAAGTTTCAAAACAGCAACTATATGAGGTAGAGGGAGGAAAGTTGAGCTGAGAGCATTACTCAGCTAAAATAGAGTACAGACTAGTTATAAGTGTTTGATCTAACAAACTTCAGGGACTTGAAAGAAACTTTCCTTAATATAAACAATGTTACATCGGGCTCATAAAATGGCGCCTAAAGTGAGACCTTCTTCAGGAACTGCTAGCTCAGCTGCATCAGCTTCAAAACCGGAAACAACGACTTCCGATCTGGTAGCCGTGAATGGCGGCTGCATAAAAGATAGTCTCTCCCACCCTTCCTACGAAATCTTTCTTTATCTCCCTCCATCGACGTTCTAATCTTCTACAAACGCACCATGCGGAAAACAGGAAACTCTAAAACGCGAAAAGAGTCCGTTACCCGTCAGCAGGTCTCTAAATTTTTTACAAAAGGCGACGGAAAGCAAACCATGGGCCAAGCAACTATAACGGAGCATAAAATGGCGGACGCACCAACACAAACGACGAAACTCGAAGACGATGGATCGGTCCTTACAAAATGTGATTTCTTCTCAACAATACAAAGACCTGAGGGCAATATCGCTGGACAGATCAATATAGCAATCAAGCCCCTCACAGATGAACTCAAGTCAATCACGGAAACTCTCGCAGAGGTCTCTCAGGCGGCAGAGACGGCACTGGAAGGAGTAATGGCGGCGCAAGAGGAAGTACAACAACTCCAGAAATCAGAAGACTGGGCAAAAGCAAAAATTATGGCCTTGGAAAATAAACTTAAAGAACAGAACCTAAAATTCAGAGGCCTGCCCGAGAACGAGGAAGGTGAGATAGAACTTAAAATATTTTTAGCTACTTGGCTTGCAAAAACTTTAGAGTTCAAAGATAACATAGCCCCCCTGATAGATAAGGCTTACAGCTTGGGATCTGCTACGAGACGTTCAGACCGTTTTACCCGGGACATTGTAGCTTCATTTCCTGACAGTCGCACACGCGATATAATTTTAAGAAAATCTAGAGCAGATGGTGGTCTTCAGTACAAAAACTCCAGAGTTTTGGTTCTACTGGATTTTTCAGCTGAGACCCTGATTCATAGAAGAAACTTAAAGCCAATTACTCAGGCATTGGCAGAACATAAGGTTCATTTTTGTTGGTTTTCTCCTATGGAAATTCTTGTGATTCATCGACAAAGACTATTTGCTTTTGACCTACCAAGTGGTCGTGAGCTTTTGAAAACTTTAAATATTGACTTTGCTCTGTCAAGATCGCCATCGCCTGATCCAACGGAATTGCGGAGGGGAGATAACTTGCAACGTTGGAGCCATTTCAAACAAAAACCTAAGTAGTGACTTACCTTGATACCGATTGTTATAACAGACAAATTCAGAGGCCTGCCCGAGAACGAGGAAGGTGAGATAGAACGTAAAATATTTTTAGCTACTTGGCTTGCAAAACTTTAGAGATCGAAGGCAACATAGCCCCCCTGATAGATAAGGCTTACAGCTTGGGATCTGCTACAAGACGCTCAGACCGTTTTACCGGGGACATTGTGGCTTCATTTCCTGACAGTCGCACACGCGACATAATTTTAAGAAAATCTAGAGCAGATGGTGGTCTTCAATACCAAAACTCCAGAGTTTTGGTTCTACTGGATTTATCAGCTGAGACCCTGATTCATAGAAGGAACCTAAAGCCAATTACTCAGGCATTGGCGGAACATAAGGTTCGTTTTCGTTGGTTTTCTCCTACGGAAATTCTTGTGATTCATTAAGGACAAAGACTATTTGCTTTTGACCTACCGAGTGGTCGTGAGCTTTAACTTTAAATACTCACTTTGCTCCGTCAAGATCGCCATCGCCTGATCCAACGGAATTGCGGAGGGGAGATAACTTGCAATGTTGGAGCCATTTCAAACAAAAAACTAAGTAGTGACTTACCTTGTTATCGATTGTTATAACAGACTTTCTTTTTATATTTTTAATACTCTCAAAAAGCTAGACCTTTTAATGTATATTTTATAAAGGTTATAGCCACAAATTGAAAGTAGCCATTGTATTTTAATTTAAATATTGACACTTAAAACATTTTGATAAGTTGTTTCATATCATTGTAAAATTTATTATTACTTTTATTATTTATATATAAGAGGTGAATTTAACCTGATTTCATTTTATGAGGTATTAATAGTATGGTGCAGTTAACCTAATCTGTTTTATTATATTTTTTTTAACTTTTTCAGTAAGTCATATCTAATGACGTCAATTTTGTAAAGGTTACAGCCTAAAACAGCCATTATTTCCTTTTTTATTATTATTTAAAACGTCCATTTTGTAAAGGTTACTGCCTTAAACTGAAAGTAGCCATTATTTAAAGTTTTTAAGTTGAGATGGCGCATTTGAACGTTTAAACCTATGGATATAACATTTAATATTTTTGTAACTTCATTATTATTATTTTTAAAGTAATTTATATATAAGAGGTGAATTTAACCAGATCTTTCTTTTAAGAGGTATTAACAGTATGGTGAAGCTAATCTAATCTGTTTTACTATAGTATCTACTTTAATATGGGTATAAGTAATTCATTAATTTTTGAAAGGATTTTGAGATAATCAAGTTAAGGTGATGTTAACTTATTTTTATTATTTTTAAAGTAAAGTAATTTCTAAATCCAAAATGGTTTCTTAGTTCATTTTATTAAGAAATGGTGTAGTTAACCTGATCCTTTTTACAGAAGATGTTATTAGTACTTTTATTACATCCTAATACGATGCTCAAATTAATAAGGAATGAAGCAATTTATTATTTTTACAATGATTGTGAGATCATAAAGTTGAAAGACGATGCTACTTTTAAATTTTAATTTATAAAGTATTTTGTATACCAGATGAGGTGCAAGGAAATATCTTAAAAATTGTACATTTTGAAAGGTATAGCTTGAAATAGGAAGATTTAGACTTTATATTATACAGTATTATTTATAGGAAGGGGGGTAGGGATTTTCCCATTACCTCTAAGTTAAATATTCTATTTTGTTTTATGCGTTAATTTATCTGAGTTAAGATAGTGTGTTGTGATTTTCATGACACACTAGCCAGAGTCCCAGTATTTCTGGGACCGGCTTGTATATTTGACCTTTAGAAAGGGGGGGGGCGTGGCGTCAGTTCGCATGAGAGCGGACGCAACAGGGTAGAGCTCCTCGACCAACTCCCCCACTTCGCTGAATTATTGACGCCAAAACTCACATCGTTGTTCGGAACATGGGAAAGAAAGGAGGCGAACACCTTCCAGACGCTTCAGCATCGTCAAAACTGCTTTATAACTTTCTGCAAGGAGGAAAAGACGAAAGAGCAGTTCGGCAAGACCTTTCCTTCGAGGAGAAAATGGCCGCCGGAACTTCCCCCTCTGAAACAAACCCTCCGTCCTCAGACCTACTCACCACAGCAGAATTTCGGGCAAGTTTAAAATCATTTCGTGCGGATATATTAAGCTCCTTCCACGAGTTTCTCAAACCAGTTACTGAGCAAATGCAAGCTCTACAATTTGTTGCACAGGAAACAGCGACGACCGCAGAGACAGCTCTCGAAACAGGCATCGCTAATCAGGAGAGTATAAGAAGCCTGGAAACCCACGAAAGGTGGGCAAAAGAAAAAATAATAACTCTTGAGAATAAGGTGAGAGAACAAAATTTAAAACTTAGAGGGTTTGAAGAAAAAGCGGAAGAAAACACAGAACTAGCTATTTTTATTGCGTCATGGCTTGCTAAGTCCTTACAGCTCGAAGAGGGAGTTGCTCCCTTAATCTTGAAAGCCTACAGAATCGGATCTTTCTTCACTCAATGTTCCAGGGCAACTCGGGACATTCTCATTGAACTCGCTGACACCCGTACTAAAAAGAAAATTTTGGATCTAGCCCGGCAAAAAGGTTTCTTCACTTTCCAAGAGAAAGAAATACAGATTTTTCCTGACATTTCTACTGAAGCTTTGTTGATTCGAAGGAAGCTTAAACCCATAGCATCACAGCTCACTGATGCAGGCATACGATATAGATGGCTACCATCAGGCGCAATGCATGTAAGGCACCAAAACAAAGCATGGACAATTGAGGATCTTGATGGAGGCGGTGCAGTTCTTAAAACTATGCGCTTGCAAGTGCCCATGGAATGCGAAAGAGCCTCTAATAAACGCAAGCTAGAATTCACTTCTCCGGTCATCCCAAGGCAACGCTTAAAGACTGTAACTATTACGTGTTCTGATTTAAACTTTGGCGTTTAACTAGGTTAATCCAAGCTGTTAGCTTAGGCTTAATATTGTTTGGAGTGGGGGAGGAGGAGAGTAGGAGGTAGGCTTTACTCTGAAGCTCCCAGAGGAGAAGGAGGTTTCCTTGAAGGGAGAAGCCCTTGCGGCTTCGCCGGGGGGTGGAGGGTCGGTTATGGTCCCCGCCCCACCGGACCTGCCGAGAAGGAAAAAGTTTTCAATGTGCACTTTAATTTTAAGAGTTGGGGAGAGGGAGGGGGGTTGGTGGGGGGGGTTAATAACGGAGAGTTCAATACTCCAGTTTGGTCGGGTTTAGGTATGTTAGAGATTATACACATTGAAAAAGGAAAAGTTTTATATAGTGTTCAGTTCATTGGCTTAGTTTCGAATGATGTGAGAAATAAAGCAAGGTTTTGGTTTTCTGCAATTCTTGGGTTCTTTTGGAGTTTTGTTACTATGCTAATTCCTGTGATCCACCTATTGAAGGCATGCAATTATTTGTTTAAGCTTGTCAAAATCAACCCTAAAAATGCATGACACTATTAATATAACCTCGCTGAATTGCAGCGGGGTTAACAATGTTATCAAGGCAAAAAGAACTTTCACATATTTAAAAGCTTTAAAATCGGACATAGTTTTTTTAATGGAGACCCATTTAAAAAATAGTGACAATTTGTTGTTAAGATCTCAACAGTTTCCATTTCGATATGACGCTCCGGGCTCCTCAAAAGCTCGTGGAGTACTGATATTAATCTCAAAAAATAATAAATTTTTATTCTTGGACAAGATTCAAGACTCCGCAGGACGTTTCTTATTTGTAAAAGGACTGTTGAATGAGAAGAAAATAACGCTTGGAGTGATTTATGCCCCTAACTCTGGCCAGCTAGGCTTTATTAGAGAGACCTTTAAAAAACTAAGTAACTTTCAAGAAGGTCCGCTCATTATTGGGGCTGATCTCAATTATGTGATTGACCCAAATTTTGACAGGAAGAGCTCAACTTCTAAATTTAGTCAAAAACAAGTCACTAAAACAGGTTTTACAAGTTTAAAAAACATTTTAATAAATCACAATTTAGTAGACTCCTGGAGACATCTTCACGGCTCTGAACGTGACTACACTTACTTTTCTAAAAAATATCAATCCTACTCCAGGATTGATTTTGTTTTAATTTCAAAAGATCTACAAAATCATCTAATTACCATGGACATAGACACAATGTGTTGGTCTGACCATGCGGCCATAACAGGTAAACTTAAATCACACCTCGACAGAGACAGGGCCTTTACATGGAGACTAGATAATTATTTGTTGAAAAATCCTGAAATACAAGAACAAA
Organism: Gekko japonicus; assembly: GCF_001447785.1. Lineage (NCBI taxonomy): Eukaryota > Metazoa > Chordata > Lepidosauria > Squamata > Gekkonidae > Gekko > Gekko japonicus. The sequence goes on from NW_015171624.1 coordinate 98,368, forward strand.
TCTTAGCAGAAACTAATGAGTTTTTTGCTTTAAACAAAACTGAGGATTCCCCTATAAACATCATTTGGGACACCTATAAAGCCGTCTTAAGGGGCAAATTGATTTCAATTACGGCTAATCATAGGAAAAAACTAATGGCTTTTAAACAGCAAATTTTAAGTAACATAACTTTATTGGAAACACAGCATAAAAAAACTTGTAATTTAAAGCTTTATCAAAAATTAGAAAAGGAACTAGAAACGGACAAAGTTTCAAAAAATTTATTATATGCAAAACAAGAATATTGGATTAACACCCCTCGGGCGCTATGCAGATTGGCCTGGAAAGTAAAAAAATGAAAATTAGACACAAACATACCGAGTATACGCAATAAAAAAGGCATCTTGAAAACTTCAGTTAGGGATATAATCTCAGTATTTCAATCTTTCTATTTAAATTTATATTCCACAACTAACCCTTCTCCACATCTTATTAAATCTTTTTTGAATTCAAATAAATCTCTTAAGACACTTTCAGATATACATAAAAGTTTTTTGGATCAACCCATTGATGAAACAGAACTATTATTGGCCATAAAAAAAATGAAAACTAATAAGTCACCCGGCATAGACGGGTATACATCAGAATTTTATAAATTATTTAAAGATAAGATTTCCCCAATTCTGTTACAGCTTTTCAACTCTATTTTGAATAAAGGCCAGATACCAACTTCCTGGGATCTGGCCAAAGTTATACTGATACATAAAAAGGACAAAAATCCAGAAGATCCCAGTGCTTACCGCCCAATATCATTATTGAATAATGATTACAAGCTTTTTACTAATATCCTGACGATGCGGCTCAATCAAATTATAGGAGAATACATAGCTAGCGACCAAACAGGTTTTATCCCGCGACGCGATCTTACCGACAACATTCGTAAGGCTATTAATATTATTTCCCATGCAAAATCTTTACCATTTTCAGATTATTGTTTAATTTCTATTGATTTTCAAAAAGCCTTTGATTCTGTTGAACATCAATATATTTTTGAGTTACTGAACTATATGAAATTTGGAGATAGATTCATCCACGCTATCCAATCTATATACAATTCATCAAAATTTTTATTGAAAATTAATAATTGTAATTCATCCATTCAATCAATGACACGTGGGACACGACAGAGTTGCCCCTTATCCCCTCTATTGTTCGCTTTGGCAATAGAGCCGCTGGCCAATCTTATTAGAGATGATCAGTTAATCCAGGGGATCTCGGTTAAGAAATATGCTACAAAAGTCAGTATGTATGCTGATGATATGGTTTTATTCCTCTCACATCCCAAAGACTCATTTCATAGAGTAGAACATCACCTATCTGACTTTGGGTTGGTCTCAGGCTTAAAAATCAATACAGGAAAATCTTTAATTTACCCAATTCAAATAACCCCAGAAACTAAATTTTATATTAAAAAGCATTTTGAATTTTCCTGGGTATCTTCCTCATTTCGATACTTAGGGATTCATATCCCCCTGGATCTAAATAACTTAATAAAGGTTAATCACGCAGAAATTTCTTCACTTATAAGTTCTCTTTTAAAAGATTGGAATAAGTTACTCTTATCTTTGTTAGAAAGGATAAAGTTAGTAAAGGCAATGATTCTTCCTAAAATTATCTTCTATTTAAGGGCCCTTCCTATTACAATTCCTGACTCGCTTATATGGAAATGGCAAAAACTTATGAACACATTTATTTGGGATAACAAAAAAGCACGAACTAATTTCATTACTGCAACTAGACCTATTGCGGAAGGAGGGCTGGCGGTTCCTAGTATTCAATATTATTATGACTCTATTCTCTTGACTAACTTAGTAAAACAATACAGAACGTCACACAAAGCAGATTGGAAAATAATAGAAGAGCAATCATTACCAACAAAATCCTTCCAAGAAACCCTATGGAATTTTAGGACACAGACAAAATACATAGATCCATCTAATATTTTTATAAATCCTACCTTACGAGTTTGGAAAAAATACAATCATTTTTTAGCTCCTCCTATCTCTCTTCTAACAAACTTTACTGGTCAGAGGTGGTTTAGACCAGCTCAGGAAATCACATCTTATAGGCTTTGGAAAAGCTTACAAATTTCACGGTTTATAGATGTTACCTCACATGGAGTCTTGAAACCTAAAATTGTTTTGGAAAATTCAGGCTCCCTCAAACTTCCTTGGTTTGAATATTTGCAGCTCAGGGCATTGATTAATGACAAGACTTATGATAAACTAAGACTTAGACTAACAGAATTTGAGAACATGATGTATGATGATCGTCTCCCAATAAAGGGGTTAATCTCTAAAATTTACTCTATGTTAACTCATATTAAAAATCCAGGATTACTAAAATACCAACAAGCTTGGCACAGAGATTTGGGATATGATCTTTCGGGTGATCACTGGAAATCAATTTGGACTTCTTCATTAATTTCCTCCCCTTGTTTGAACATTAAAGCATCCATATTAAAATTAGTAACTAGATGGTATAAGACCCCAGTACAATTGTCTTATTCATCTTCTGCCATTCCTCCCACCTGCTGGAAAGGTTGTGGCAAAAAAGCAGACTATTTCCACTCCTGGTGGTCATGTCCAATCATTTCAGAATTCTGGTTGAAATTAATCAAATTAATCACCCAAATAAAAAAAATTACAATCCCATACTCCCCTGTCTTTTGTTAAATCTTTGGGAATTATCTCATTTTAAATTTTCAAAACATGAACGAGACTTAATTGCTATTTTAGTTACCGCAGCCAAGACGCTATTAGCGGCTAAATGGAAATCCAATGAAGTACCTACTACACAGGAATGGTTAAACAAATCCTGGGATTACTTTGTTTTTGACAAAATCTCTATAGAACTGAACCCAGCCACATCGCTAAAATGTTCCAATGACTTTGTTAAGAAATGGACACCTTTTGTTGTATTTTTTTTTAATTATTCCGATTTTTCCAAAATAAATATTTTAGATAAGCCAAATGTAAGACGGTTAATTACAGCCTGAAGAGTAACTGTATTGCTGTAATAGATAGTATTGATCTATAGTACTGCTTTGATGGGCGGGGGGGAAATAGTTTTACACTGATCCATTCTATAATTCACTTACTCCAAACAAGTCATGTTAAACAAAATAAGATCTTACAATGGATCAAGGAAGGATATTACTATTTATTTTCTAAATTTTAAAACATGGAAGAAAATTTGAAAATATCTTGTCTCAATTGTAGAGGACTGAATAACAGAATCAAAGTCAAAAAATTAACCTCATCTATAGTTAAATACCGTCCTGATATATTGTTTCTTCAAGAAATACAGCAAATTATCCTGTATTTAAATCAAATTGGTTTACTATGCAGTCCCAGGCAACAGGCTCCTCAAAATCAAGAGGTGTGGCCATATTGAGATCCAGTTCTGGTTCCACGAGGGAGGCTGTGTGTGAGGAGCTCGCTTCACAACATAGCTATCTTATAGTCATTCTAAGTGTTATTCCATCACCTCCAGTATTCTCATGAAGTGAGAGTCAAGGCAGGGAGAGCGTCTTTCAGAAGGTCTGGCAAACTACTGGAAGATGTAGAAATCTCCGAATCAGAAGGCTATAGGAGGCTCGATGCCCAGACGCCGAGCAAGAGAGGAGCCCAGCAAGAACCGACTAGTCAAGATTATACAGTGGAAAGGAAATACAATCACAAAAACCCGAAGCTAAGTATTAAATAAATATATACTTCTTTGCTAGTCCATCAAAGAAAGATAAATACTAAAGGGATAAAAAGCGAGCCAGGTGTTGGGCAAGGTATGCAGCAAAAAGAGGGAAGAAATCGGCTGCTAAACAGAGTAAAATTGCTGACATACACAGGCAAGGCAAGGCAAGAGAGAGAGAGTGCGCTAGAAGAAGTTAAAAGCTTATCTGATAATTATGCCTCTGATTCCTGTTCTTTTTGTTATTTCTGAGGTAACAGAATAGGAGGACTGCCGCTTTAAAAGGTCCGAGAGCCATTTTGAGTGAAGGTGATGAGGCGGTTTTGAGGTGACGCAGCGGCGATCGGGACTCAGAACGAGAACCGGCAGAGAGGAGCGGCATCCGGGGACTGACGAAAGAGAGGGCGGAACCTAACTGACAGGGAGAGATCTACGTGTGACACAGAGCAGTGAGAAGAAGCAGCAACATGGAGATGGCAGAGTGAGCGGAAGAAGCAAGGGGGACTGGATACGGAGCAGGACACGGGGAAAAGAGAGCCGGCGGAAGAAGACGACTCGGAAGTTACAGTATATAACCTTGAGAAATAATAACCAGAACTAATCAAAGTCAATTGAACAAATATAGAGGAAAATAAAGAGGGGAAAAAAGAGAGGGAGAAGGAGGGAATAGGAGTGCAATTGGGATAGAGAGTTAAAAATTAATAGAACTTAAATCAGAAGTGAAGGGAAACACGTGACATAAAATACAAAATAAGTAAAACGGGGGACAGAAAATACATATGCAACAACAGAGAAAATAAAATAATAACAGCAAGAGTACATAAAATATAGTAGAAATAGAGTAAAATTGTTTATATATATATATATAAATAAATAAATAAATTTGACACAAAACTTCAAAAGGAATATAAAAAATTATACAGAATTAAACACCTATGATAGCAGAATAAATAAAGAACAGGAAGTAACAAGAATAGTATCTGGAACAATAAAGTACTACTAATAAATTAATTAATAAATAACTAATAAAATACAACCAGAGATTACGTGTATACAAGAAACACATATAAAAAAGAATGATAGTAAACACTTAATTAGCAAAAAAATGGGACAAGGGTTTATAGCAGTGGGGAAAAAGAAAAAAAATGTAGTAGTAGTTTATGTCAAAGAGACACTTTCTCCTGAATTAATCTATGCTGACGAGGAGGGAAGAATTGTAGCTGTTAAAATAAGAAGGCAAGGCAAAGAAAGTATAATTGTGAATATATATGCTCCGAATCAAAAACAAGAAACATTTTATAAAAAATTATATGAGGTGTTAAATAAAATGGATGGTCAGAATATATGCGTTCTGGGGGACTACAATGCTGTTTATTATATAAATATTGACAGGAAATCACAAAAAAAAAGAAAAAGAAGCAAGGGTCAAAAGTTGCCAAAAATATTTATGGACATGGCAGAAGAATATAATTTGATAGATACGTGGAGGACTAGGAATATACAGACGAGGGATTACACCTTCTACTCTGCCAGACACATGGTCCAGGATAGATATGGCATGGGCGACAATGGGATGGATGCAGGAATAGAGGGAGACATATTACCAAAAACATTCACAGACCACAATCCTATTCTACTGCCTTTTAAAGAAGTATGGAAAAAACCCAGATGGAGGATGAATACAGGACTTTTAAAAGATAAAGAATTTAGAAAAAATACAAAAATAGAAATTATGGATTTTTAAAAAAGAAATATGCAACCAGAAATATCTATAGAAACAGTATGGGAAACATTTATAAGAGGGTGGTGTATAAGCCAGGATGCATGGAGAAAGAAGAAAAGGAAGGAAGCTGTGATGTCCTCCTTATTGGGGAGGACTGGTTTCCCTTTAAAAGTTCTCTTTAATTTGTTTAAAAGGGTAGAATCTGCTGCCACCAGGAAATGTTAAGGATTTCCAAACCTTTATGCCTTTACTTTTGCTCTTACTGTTTAGGTAGACCGAGTTCAAGGCTTACGAGGAACTATGTGGTCCTGGGAAGAATTTCTTTCAGAGCTGGTATACTTGAATGAAAGAGGATTTATTAAAATAAAGCATAAATAAAAGGGTAGTACAATGTAACTAGTAATATGTAAATACTGAACAATTGCTTTGGTATCTCACACAATCTTCTCTCTCACTGACAAGGATCTTTGCATGTAACTTTGTAACACTTGTTTATACCAATGCCATATACGTTTACTGTTTCACTCCAGTCTGTTATGACACACAGACTTTCCTATAACTTTTCTTCACTTAAACTTTACTTTACTTTTCCTAGACATTCAGCTTTTAGATCTCTTTTCCTTTTTCTCTGAACAACATCAACAGTCAGCTTAACTGCTTCAACACACCACTGCTTGTCTAACTGAACATCAACTGTCAACCTCTAACTGAAACTACTGACTGACTCACATACTCATCCAACCAGATTCACTTCCAAAGCCCCTCCCCCTCTCTGTCAACCACCAATCATACCACACTTGCCTCTTTCAACCACTCTAGTCTATCTACCACAGCCATGCAACCAAACTTTTAAAGAGACACACACACATAGAAACAAGGAATCGTTACAGAAGCATATAAGGAAATAATGCAAAAAATTAAAACACAAGAAGATAAACTAAAAAGATGATATAAGGGAAGGGAAAAATAAGTTGAAGGTCTTGAAACATGAAATGAATTTATTACTAACACAAGAAATAGAAAGAAAAATGGAATACATGAGACAATACTTTTTTGAAAATGCAAATAAGCCAACAAGATGGCTATCGTATATACTCAGGAAGGAAAGAGAGAAACGTATCATAATAGTATTAAAGAATGATAAAGGGACCTTAAAACATAGCATACAAGAACTAAAAGAAATTGTGGAAAAATATTATCAGAATCTATATAAGCAGGAGGACCAAGATAGGGAACAAATAAAGGAATATCTACAAGGAAGGAATCATAAGGAATTTGAGGGAAAACATAGAGAGTTATTAAACGGGAAAATAATAATGTGTGAAGTAGTGGAGGCAATTAAGAAACAGAAGAAGAAAAAAGCCCCATGCCCAGATGGAATCCCAGCAGAATTGTATCAAGTTTTTGAAGAAGAGATCAATCAACCATTTAAAGCTGCTACAAAAAATAGGGCAAATAGGGAAGCTACCAAGCCGCAGCGCTAACCCGGATTAAAGACTGGCTAACAGACAACACCAGAATTTTAAATCTAGAAGGGCATGACCTGAGTATGGGTTGGCATGCCTATATCTGGTACAGGAAGGATAAAGTACACTCAAATTTTAAACAACATATGATCAGAGGGGCTTTAATATGGGTATGGAATGAAATTAAAGAAAAGTATTATAGGAAGACGCCGAAATGGGTTTCACCTCTAGAAGCATATATAAAACCATCTCTTATAAACCCGTGTGATAGAGAAAGCTACCAAACATTGTTAGATGAAAATAATAGATTAAAATCAGAAGAAATATTATTAAAACTATACAAAATAAAGCTAACGTGGTGGGGAAACATGCAACTTAGATCGCGATATGCTAAAGATAAGGAAATAGGATTCCAGGAAACAAAAACACAATTAGACAAGATTTGGTCATCCTCGAGTAATAAAACAATATAAAAAACGTATAGGTTTTTATTAGAAGAATTTATGTTAGATGAAATGGTTAGCTCTACAATGATAACATGGATGAGAGACATAGGGCATACAATAGACCAATGGTCAGATACATGGAAATCACTGAAATATGTAAGAGTGATCAAATATAAAGAAAATATTTACAAGGTGTATCTTAGATGGTATTGGTCCCTGGATAAGATAGCGAAATGTCACCCGTCAATGTCTAAAATATGCTGGAAATGTAAAAAAAAAAATAGGGATGTTTTTCTACATGTGGTGGCGATGTGAGAAAGTAGAGAAGTATTGGAAAGTGATACAAAAGCTTATTACACATATTATGAAGCTAAAATTGGTTTTAACTCCGGAAATAGCATTATTAAACATGATACCAGAGGTTTATAAGCAAAACGATAAATATTTATTAATATATATATAGTGACTACTGCCAGAATATTAATGGCTAAGTATTGGAAAAGAGATAGATTCCCAACAAAAGAGGAAATAATATTTAAAATGATTGAAGTAGCAGAAATGGACAAATTAACTATAAGCCTTCAAGGGAAAGATGAAAGTGTGTTCAACAAAAGATG
>NW_015171624.1:106422-110788 GCF_001447785.1 Gekko japonicus
GTGAAAGAGTATTTAAATGGATTCATGAAATATGGGGAAATTCAGATTCAAATGTATAAATGAATTAATGAATAAATGTAAGCATAGATAAGACTCAAGGTATTTGAAGAAAGAATGTTTGTAATTAATTTGGAAAAACGATACATAAAAGTTTTTTTAAAAAAGAGGTGTGGCCATATTACTATCTAAAAATATTCAATTTCAAAAACAAGCCCAATTTATAGATCCAAATGGTCATTATATTTTTGTTAAAGGCAGCATGAACGGTAATATGTATACATTGGCATCAATTTATGCCCCTAATTCAGGCCAAGAACAATTTATAGCAGAATCATTAGTAAACTTAAAATTTTTTCAAGAAGGCCACATTATTGTAGGAGGAGATCTAAACAGTATATTAGATGCTTTTTGGGATAGATCATATAAAGTCAAACCAAGCAGGGAAATTTATCAAAAGAAACAAAAAAATTAAACTACTTCTTCAACTTTACAAACTTTATTACATCAATATAATTTGTGTGATGTATGGAGAATTCAACACCCGGGAAATCAAGATTATACATACTATTCCCCGAGACACGAAATTTATACTAGAATTGATTTTATTTTTGTTTCCAAATCATTGGTAAATCAGATTCAGCAATCAGAAATAGGCCTGAGAACCCTTTCGAACCATGCATGGACCGAATGTATTTTAACTTTTGTTTTTAAGTACCCTTGGGTACACTTTTATTAATTTTTCTTTTATAATCTACAACAAACAAATCTACACACTACAAACAGACACTCTACTACACATAACATGTATACCAAGAGTACAGTTACATTATATGCTTATATCCAATTATTTAATTAATAGAAACGCTCTATCACTTTCCATTCTTCTGTCTTCTGTGTTCTCAAGTCCATTGTGCCATAATTGCCTAATCTTCTATTGTACTTACATTATACCAATCATAAAACTTTTTCCATGTTTTTTGAAATGTCCACTCTTTGCTTAATCTCATTTCTAAAGTCAGTTTATCATTTTCTGCTGTTTCAAAAAGTTTATTCACAAACTCCTGTTTACCAATATCCAGTGAAGAGATTACGGAAGCAATTAAACAACTTAACATTAATAAAGCTCCATGACGAGATGGTTATCCCCCTGAATTTTATAAAAAATTTGTTAAGCAATTAATAGGCCCCTTAAAAGAGACTTGTAATTATATTCTTAATTCTGGTATAATGCCGGAATCATGGACACAAGCAAAAATCATCGAAATTCCCAAAAAAGGAAAGAATAGTACAACACCTCAGGCATCTAGACCAATATCACTATTAAATAGTGATTATAAGATATTCACAACTATTTTAACTAATCAATTAAATAAATTTATAGGTGATTATATCCATTTAAACCAAACAGGTTTTATTCCCTCTCGAGATACTACGAATAACATTAGGAAAACATTAGGAATTATACAATATAGTAAAAGTTATTTAAAGAATATTAGTTTATTAACCCTTGACATAGAGAAAGCATTTGATAGGGTACAACCTAAATTTTTAAAAGAAGTAATCAGAGAAATGGATTTTAGTCCAAATTTCCAAAAAATAATACATACACTTTACGATTCCCCCAAAGCATATATTGCAATTAACAAATCAATATCACCCGATTTTGTACTTACCAGAGGTACACGACAAGGATGTCCTCTGTCCCCTTTAATTTTTGCTTTAGTTATTGAACCCCTGGCAAATAAAATTAGGCAAACAGAAGAAATTTCTGGTATTAAAATTAATCAGAACAAAAACTAAGGGCACAGCAATACATATGACATCAATACAAAGTGAAATGCTGCATAAGTTCACACAAAGAAATTAATGCTGAAATCCAATTTCCATGTTGTTTATAATTCTTGTATTTCAACAGGTGGACATCATCCAGACACCAGAGTGTCGACAAGATGTACAGAACGGGACGAACTTCTCGAGTTTTGCCGTTCGTTTCGAGAACAATCTTTATCAAACTTCAATTTCCAGTGGTCCTTTCACAGTCTAATTCACCACTAAGGTATCCAAACATTCAGGAAGGCTTCTAACAGCTCTTAACATCAACCATTATTCTTTCACTGTGGACAGTAAGTCTTCAATTTCTCAAAATAGCAAAGAATTATTGATTTTATTCTTTTCGGCAGCAAAAACAACAATTGCACAAAACTGGAAGAGTAATTTGCCTTTAACTGTAACTAAATAGTATTCCAAGATTTGGGAGCACCTTTTAATGGATAAAATTCCGGATAAACTGGCAGCCTCAGATCCTTCATATAATCCACAAGCATTTTACGGAACATGGTGGTTAATATTGGAGAAAATTGAATATGTTTTAGAACAAGTTAATCCATTGCAGAAATCGCAATATTATAGTTATATTCGCAAAGAATGGATCTTATAAAATATTGGAATGTTGTTAATATCTAGCCCAGTATGTTTGTATATTGTTGACAACTGAATTCTTTATTATTGTATTAATAATTGGTCATGTTGAATGTCAATGTATAGTTATTGTTTATATTGAAAATAAAAAAAAATTAGGGGGGAAAACCCCGGAAAAAACCACAGACTTTTCTAATATGCTAGCCACTGCACTGCACCCTCTGCTGGATCAAATGACCAATCTTAATAGCTACTTTGAGGCTCTCCAAAAACAATTAATGGAAATTAATATAAAGACAGAAGAAACTGTAAAATTGCTGGAAAAAGTGGATGCCAAGACAAAGGCGATAAATCAGAGACTGGAGACAGTCGAAAAAGAGTGAGTGTTCTGATAAACAACAGCTGGTAAAATCACAAATGGAAATATCTGTCCTGAAATTTCAGGGAGTCCCTGAGCAAAAAGGAGAATACCTTTAAAAGATCTTAAGCAAAGCTTTGGTACTGATAGCAGATTTTAAAGCGGAATCTTTATTGGTACTGATTTGGTACTGATAGCAGATTTTAAAGCGGAGTCTGGTTAGTGTACCATCCGCCCAACGCACTGGCAAGCAGCCCGCCAGCTCTGGTGGAAGCCGTGTCGGGCTGGGCACTGGAGCCGATGCTGTTTAACATCTATATGCGCCCCCTTGCCCAGATTGCCCGGAGGCATGGGCTGGGTTGTCATCAATATGCCGATGACACCCAGCTCTATCTGTTGCTGGGCGGCCAGTCTGGCTCTAACCTTGAAAATCTGGACCGGGCGTTGCGGGACGTAGCGGACTGGCTTAGATGGAGTCGACTGAAACTAAATCCGACGAAGACGGAGGTCCTATGCCTGAATCGGAGCGGTACGGGGGTAGGGGTCCCACTTCCGGCCTTCGGTGGGGCACCATTGGTGCCAGCTCCAAGGGTCAGGAGTTTGGGAGTGCTCCTGGATGCTTCCTTGACAATGGAAACCCAGGTAGCAGCCACTGCCAAGGCAGCCTTTTACCATCTACAGCTGATTAGGCAGCTGGTCCCCTTCCTCGAACGCAATGATCAGGCGTCAGTGATCCACGCGATGGTCACCTCGAGGTTGGATTACTGCAATGGTCTCTACATGGGGCTGCCCTTGGGGCAACTTCGGAAGCTGTAGCTGGTGCAGAATGCCGCAGCTAGGTTGTTGATGGGTGCCCCTGTGAGGGAACACATCCAACCGGTGCTGAGGGTGCTGCACTGGCTGCCAATAGCGTTCCGGATACGCTTCAAGGTGCTGGTTATGACCTTTAAAGCCCTTTATGGTCTGGGGCCTGAAGGAATTGGACATCGGTTGTGAGGTGTTTGCGAGGCATTTTGCAGATAAAGTCTTGTTGCTCCGTTGCGACCTCCCGGCCACATTTGAGACAGTACGTGAACTCAAGGCTCCTAGTATGTCTTCTAGTCCCATTCTGGATTGTTTCAGCCCTCTCGGTCTAGAGGAGGTTGACAGATTGATCTCGACTCTGCGCCCAACTACTTGAAGCCTTGATTCGTGCCCCTCTTGGCTGATTAATGCTGGCCGAGAGGGGCTGCGAGGTCCACTCCGGGATATTGTGAACAGATCCCTCTTGGAGGGTCTATTCCCGGAGGCTCTCAAGGAAGCGATAGTCCGCCCTCTCTTAAAAAAACCAGCACTGGATCCGGCCGACTTGACCAAGTACCGGCCGGTGTCCAATTTGCCTTATTTAAGCAAAGTAATAGAGAGGGCGGTGGCGGCACAGTTACAGGCCTTTCTGGATGACACCTCTGCGCTGGTTCCGTTTCAGTCCGGCTTCCGCCCGGGCCACGGGACTGAGACAGTACTGGTGGCCCTCACAGATGACCTCTGTAGGCACCAGGATCGGGGCAGGACGGCAGCGCTTCTGTTGTTGGACCTGTCGGCAGCGTTTGA
>NW_015171625.1:0-3276 GCF_001447785.1 Gekko japonicus
GGTTTTTGTGAGGGTAAAAAAGAGTAATCTTTGACTGACTGCCTCTGTGGCTGCTGGCCTCTGGATCTTCTTTGTGGCCTCTGTGCGTCACACCATTGGGACATAGTGCACCTGTGCCGATTCGGATCAGTAACGTAGAAAGCTGAAAGGGATCTTTTCACGCATCCTTCCCTGTGACATGTGCAGGGGGGCTCCACCGCGCATGCTACAGGGGAGAGCACGAGGATCCCGCCAGTTTTCTTCTGACCGCTGCACTGTTCGGATCTCTCTCCTCGATTTGGTCGGTAACTTTGTCTTCTTACTTATTCTCTGACTCTTCTCTCTTCTTTGGACCTGAAAGGACAACAACAACAATTTGTGTTGGTGACTTCACCCCAGCGGACCAGGGCTCTGGCCCGCTCCCCATCCCCCCCTTCAGCCTATGGCTGCCTAAAGTGCAATAGCAAGATAGCACCTCCTGATGGACATGCCCTTTGTTTCCTCTGCCTTGGGGAAGCTAACTGTGTGGAATCCTGCGTGCATGGTTCAGAGTTTTCCCAGCAGATGAGAAAAAAATGAGCAGCCAGAGTTAAAACTGCGCTCCCCGAATCAGCATTATCCCCTCTGATGGTGTCATCACTCGAAACCTCCGGCCACGCATCGATGTCAACCCCTGCCTCAACAACGACAGCAGCCTTGTCCCCAGTGTTGACTCCCTCCAGTGTTGACCAACCGGTGCCAAAACACCACTAGATCAGACAGCCCTACTCCTGGGATTGATCTCTGGGTGGAATCAGAGGCAATGGCAGTATATGTATGGAGCATACCCATTCTCTACACCTCCATCCCCTGGCTCTTGGGCCAAACGCTGATGGATTGGGATTGGCAGTCCACCTCTTCCCACCTGTCTCGATACCAAGACCCAACACCAAAACTGGACACAACCTGTCCAAGACCCCCACTTCTGACAGATCGGCCTCACAAGCATGCAGCAAAAACCATACCATCGACACCAATGTTCCTGGTACTGAGAGCCCCGATGCCGAAGCATCCCTCGGAACTGTACGGCTCTGGGAATCCATCCAACGATTCTGCCTATGAGTCGGGAGATGATGAATCATATATCCAGCACCATAGTTCAAAAGAATCTATCCTTCGGCGCTCGCCCTTCCTTATAGTCCAACTCTCGCAGCCATACATGACTACTGGGAATACCATTGCTTTGACCGTGTGGACTTTTGTGGGCGGGGTGATGTCTCTACTTTTTATCATGCTGTTTAGGTTCGCCATCGCTTTCCTCCCAAGGAGCAGGCTGATGGGTCCACTTGCGCAATATTGAAGATTGCATCCGTAACAGTAGGTGGGGGTTGTACTGTGGATAGGTTCAGCGCATGAGGCATGCATATGATGAAGTCTCCATAGGATTTCAGGTTCTCTGGTGGAGAAATGGGGAGGTCGTTCACCACCTTAGGTGCCGGTGGAGGATTAGTATTGGAGTTCTGATATGATTCATCATCTCCCGACTCATGGGCAGAATCGTTGGATGGATTCCCAGAGTCGTACAAATGGAAGAAATTCCTACCTTACCCCACACCTTTGTGAAGCATTATGTCCTCCATCTTTGCCTCCATCAGCAGACCCTGGTGGGGCTTTTAAGTACTGACAGGCAGGAGACGATGATCAATAACGAGGCTTTTATTCATAACATCGCTCAGCTCTGATCTGCTCTGATAAGAGCGGCACCCAAACTTATACCATTCCAATACTGAACTATATACAGTGTTGCAACTTCTGTGAGCTCTGATTGGACCTAAACGGAGCCTCCTGATTGGGTACACGGTCTGGCTTCAGGACCACTCGAAGGTGTTTATTAGGCGGCCAATCATAACGGAGGAACTAGAATGCTTCAGGACAAACCATAACACAGTAGCTTAAGCATAACTCAGAACATAACAGGGACATTCCACAGTAGCCTAAGCATAACTCAGAACATAACAGGGACATTCCACGCTGCAGTCAGCGTGTCTCTGAGTCTCTTCCAGCACTCTCCTCCAGGTAGGCCTGAGCTTGTTATTCTCCCAATGGTGTGAAGCACAGAAACCACGAAGAAGATAGACAGGCTGCTTACCTGCAACTTGTGATCTTCAACTGGTCATCTGTGCATTCACACCACTCATCCTCCTTCCCCTCTGCTGGTGGTCCTCTTCTTCTTTTTTGGAGGCTTCTGGCAGCGGTCAGAAGGAACTGGTGGGACCCTCGTGCACTTCCCCTGTAGGCCAGAGCACAGTGGAGCCCCCTGCGCATGTCACAGGGGAGGGCACGAAAAGGTCCCTTTCAGCTTTCTATGTTACCGATCGGGATCAGCGCAGGTGCAGTATATCACTACGGTGTGAATGCACAGATGACCACTCGAAGGTCACCAGTTACAGGTAAGCAACCTATCTTCTTCGTGGTCTCTGTACAGGTCACACACCATGGGTCCAAGAGGCCCATTCTGGACATGAGAGGGCTGAACCGATAAATCGGAAAAAGGAAGTTCCGTATGGTGACGCTTCAGTCTATCCTGCCGCTAATCATTTGGAATGCACGGAACTTCCTTTTTCCGATGTATCGGTTCAGCCCTCTCAAGTCCAGAATGGGCCTCTTGGACCCATGGTGTGTGACTGCACAGATGATCACTCGAAGATCATCAGTTACAGGTAAACAACCTGTTTTTCTATATCAAGGCCAGATACAATAGGTAGCCTTCGTGGATGACAGACAGGAAGACAGACGATGCAGCATCTTTTCTTGTTTAGGTAGTGTGACATCCCACCCACATACGTACACGCAAATGGGCATTTGAACAAATTATTCCGCTCTGCTTAGTGACCTGCTATTTCCAGTTACCCTTGAGTGACACTGACGGGGTTGAACGCCACAGCTGGAGGCTTGTGACTGGTCTCCATGGCAGCAGTTGGGGATGGAACATCACCTCTTTCAAGGCAGCTGTGGTTTCCTGTTGAGAGAAAGAAGCCAATATTCTAGTCTCCAGCTGGTTTTGGCCTCTTAAGACAGCCTACTGCGGAAGTTCCATTGTGCTCTGCCACGGTTTGTAGAGACGGTTTCCAGCCATTGCCTTTCCCAGCCTCTACCCCCAGATATCTAGGGATCTCCCAACCCAGAATTAGTAACCCTAACTGGGAGCCAGCTACAAAATCTTTGAGGGATGGGTTTTGCCCCCCCCCCCGGGTCTCTACCTGCGGATGTGGGGGGGGGGGCTTAGAGCAAACAGGAAGGGTAGGATAAAGAAGATGA
>NW_015171625.1:4762-19696 GCF_001447785.1 Gekko japonicus
GGGTATGATAAAAAAGGGGACTTGATGGTCCAGAATAAGGTAGTCTCACAATTAATACAAGTTGAGAATCCTAATAGGAAAAATATGTATATAGAGACATGGTATACTTTTTTTGAGTATATGAATCAAACCACCTGCCAGAACTCCTCAATACCTAAGAAATATTTAGATTTTGTGTTTTTTTAGTTATAGCTTGTTTGATAGATTAAAAACAAAAACTCTCATTATTTGGGGAGGTAATCGATCCTGTATTGATGTAACATGTGTATTGTTTTATATGTTGTGGTTTTGAAGCACATGTAAGACTTGTAATGGGAGGGGGGAGGGCTTTGCATCAATGTTGATTTTGTGAACTTAGGCAGATCATGGAGGGGAGGGCAGGAAGGGTTGCATCAGTGCTTAGTTCTTGTGTACCTTTCTTACACACCCAGGGAAATGCCGATCACCACTTTGGGGGTCAGGCAGCAATTGTTCTCCAGGCCAGTTTTTGCCATCCTCTTTTGCCATCAAAGCAGCCATTTTCTCCATGGGAACTAATCTCTGTCATCTGGAGAATTCCAGGAGAATTAATCTATGAGGTAGGTTAGGCTGAAAGTAGGTGTCTCGTCCAAAATCACCCAGTGAGCTTCCACAGCAAGATGAGGATCTAAATCTGAGTCTCGCAAACCCTGTTCTGAAGCTCTGACCATTATACTATCCTGACTTTCATAGGGTGGCTGCTGTTGAACAGGCCTAGTCGAATCATGCAAGTCAGGTAGTATCAAGTCACCCAGAAGGTGCTGCTCGGCCTAGGTTTGCCAGCCTCCAGGTGGGACCTAGAGATCCCCTAGAATTACAACTGAACTCCAGAGATCTACCCCCCCTGGAGAAAATGGGTGGACTCTGTGGTATTATATTCAGCTGAAGTCTCTCTCCTTCCCAAACTCTGCAGTCCTCAGACTTCAACAGAGAATCTCCAGGAATTTCCCAACCTGGAGTGGGCAATCCTAGTCCCAGGCCTGGCTCCAGTCCCCCGCTATTTAGCCATTCATACTGCAGGAGGAATCCTCCCCAATCCCAGCTCCGGTTCTGCTTTTGCTTTCCCCTCTTCCCCCACTCATCATCTCTCTCTGCCTTTGTCTCTCTGGCTATCAGCCACTCTCTCACTGTCGATGTGGCGGGACCTGGAGTAGAACCCTGCGGCGGCCATCTCAAAAGGTATTGGGGGGGATTCAACCCTCCCAATCTTTAAAAAAAATTGGATTTTTCTGCAGACCCACAGAGTCCTCTGAGTTTGTAGAAAACCCTTTTGGGGAAGCGTGTGCCCCCTATCAATGGAAGTAAGTATCCACACAGAGGGGACTGTTGAGAATTAGATATATAGATACCCTACTGAGGTCACTTCCAAGCTCAAATCTCACTCTCCCAAGGCTCCACCCCCAAATCTCCAGGAATTTTCCAACATGGAGCTGGCAATTGAAGGCAGAAACGAATTCCGTCATTGAAGGCGGAAACGAATTTGCTCACCCAAGGTGAGGCGTCATTAGGAGGGGGGGAGGGCGGCTTTGACTGCGCGTAGTGACTGCTCCTCCCAGCTCGGAGGGTGTGAACATCGAGTCCAGTGCCTCCTCCCTCTGGCTGTCATGTTGCGGGAGGCCGGACAATGCGTCAGCCAAGGAATTAGATTTCCCCGGGAAATGGTGGTGGGTGAATTGGAACTTAGAGAAAAAATCAGCCTACCGCAGTTGTTTAGCGTTCAGGTTTCTGGGCACTCGCAGTACCTCTATGTTTTTATGGTCCATCCACACTTCGAACGGGACCCTCGCCCCCTCCAACCAATGGCGCCACGTAAATAAGGCTAACCGGATGGCGCCAGCTTCCTTGTCCCACACCGACCAATTGCGCTCAGTGTCATTAAACTTGCAGGACACATAGGCGAGGGGGTGGGAGGTGTCCATCCTCCCCCTCCTGGAGGATGCCCCCCCCCATAGCGACATCTGACGCGTCCACCTGGACCACAAATTTCTTATTTTCATCAGGATGGGCCAGCACAGGCTCAGAAGTTAAAAGAGCCTTGAGACGGTCGAATGCCTCTTCCGCCGTCCACCGCAGTTTAGCCCCCCGTTTCGTAGCATCAGGTCCTTTCCCCTTTGTCTTTAGCAAGCTCCTCTGCACCAGGATTCCCCAGTGCTGTGCCATCTCGTCCAACCCCCTGCACTCTGCAGGAACATCGCTGAAGGACAGCCCTACATACTTACAACATACCCGAAAGATGGTCGTCCAGCCATCCAGATTGCATAATCCTCTTTTCTTTTTTCCAGAGCAGCATAATTACAGTGCTGTCATAAGGACTTTGGAAGCGTGAATGACTGTTTTGTTGACATCAACTCAATTTTACTGGGTTGGTTTTTTTACCAGAAAAAAACAAAACTGAACAACACGGTCCTGATTTATAGGAAGGGATTCATACCAACATAACCTAACATGTAGATTCTTAAAAATCCCCCCGCCCAATTCCCGTTGAGGGTCTTCACTGCGTAGGCGTCTTGGGCACGGGCACGAGAGGCTGTGCCATGTAGCTGGTGTGCGCAGTGAGTGACCTCTGAGCTGCAGGCTTGTGGGTCCACCTTTCTGTCTGAATTTCCAGGAAGCTGCGTTGTCCCCTGAGACTAGGGGTGCTCTTGTTATTCGGCTCGACTGAAACAGTTTTAGGAATGTTTTCATTTATTTTATTTACACCAGACAGGAAAAAAAATACAACAAAAGATAACAAGCAAGTCTATAGTTAAGCATCTATAAAAGGTTTCCAGATATCTAAAATGTAACCATGCACCATTGTTGTCTCTTCAAATGCTGGCAGAGTTGTAACATCTTCAAACCTTTGGATCACAGGAGGTGGGCATTTATCTTTCACGGGTTGTCATATTAGTCTCTTCGCAACAAGGGCCACCTGAAGCATCACAAAGCATTGAGCTTTGTTCCTTGTTCACTAGAATTCTTTCTGAGGCTGGATGTAAAATAAACACACTCGCCCAAATGGGGAGAAAGGATATCTGGACTTCCCATCATGGCCAGCAATGGGTTGGTTCCAGTCGAAAATTCCCAGAGATAGAAGGGGGATGATCTTCGTTAATCCCAACTTCCACTGCGGACTTCCAGCTCACCTCTCATGCTGTCATCGTGCCTGTTTGGGCCTCATTTAGGAGTGAGGAAGCAGATGGAAGTCCCTTCTTTTAGTTGAGATTTTCTGTGGGATCCCAGCTAAACTGGTGTCCATTGGTGTGTATATGTGTGTGCACACCGAATGCCCAACTGGAAGGAAGGAAGGGAAGGAAAGAAGGAACGGAAGGAAGGAAGGAAGGAAGGAAGGAAGGAAGGAAGGAAGGAAGGAAGGAAGGAAGGGAAGGAAGGGGAGGGAAGGAAGGAAGGAAGGAAAGGAAGGAAGGAAGGAAGGAAAGGAAGGGGATGAAGGAAGGGAAGGAAAGGAAGGAAAGGAAGGGGAGGGAGGAAGGAAGGAAGGAAGGAAGGGGAGGAAGGAAAGGAAGGGAGGGGAGGGAGGGAAGGAAGGAAGGGAAGGCAAGGAAGGAAGGAAAGGAAGGAAGGAAGGAAAGGAAGGGGATGAAGGAAGGGAAGGAAAGGAAGGAAAGGAAGGGGGGAGGGAAGGGGAGGGAGGAAGGAAAGAAAGAAGGAAGGGTTCTCCCCCAATTATCTCAGTAAAGGATTTAACCTTCAATCACATTCTCATTTTAGATTGCTACACTTGCCCACACTATTTTAAATACGGGTGTATTTATTTTAATAAGAGGTATGGTTTTCTTTCGGGTGCCATGCTGAATGGAGTGATCCTGATCTCTAAACACATTTGTGCTTCCAGGTGTGTATGCAACATAGACTGTAGCGGGTACAGTTTTAACCCTGTCTGTGCATCTGACGGAAGTTCCTACAACAACCCCTGCTTTGTTCGAGAAGCGTCTTGTCTGAGACAGGAACAGATCGATATCAGACACCTTGGACATTGCTCAGGTACTTCTGCTTTTAGTTTCCTCTAGAGAATCACACCTGCTAGCAAAGAAAGGAAGGGAGGTCACTGTTTCTTTTTAATTTTAGAGACAGAAATAGTGCTGTGTTTGTGTTGCCCCAGAACCACCAAGACCACCTTTGTTCAAAGTATGCAAAAGAGTGGGAACAGTTAACATTTTGATGGCATGGAATGTTTGAGGAGGCACCATGGTTCAGGGGTAGAGCCTGTGATTTGCATGCAGAGGGATCCCAGGTTTGATTTCTGGCCTCTCCAGTTAAAAAGGACCAGGTAGTGGTGAAGTGGAAATGTGGGAGGGGGAGAGCAGCCAGAATGTCAAGCTTTTTAGGACCCAGTCTTATTTCTGCCTCCATAGGAGCTAGAAACTTAGTTTGTGTGTGAGTCCACTGGCACCTTTAAGACCAACAAAGTTCAATTCTGGATATAAGCTTTTGTGTGCATGCCCACACACCAAGCTCATACCCAGAATTAAACTTTGTTGGCCTTAAAGGTGCCCCTGGAGTCAAACTTTGTTCTGTTGCTTCAGACTAACACGGCTACCCCCCCACCCCCAATCTTGGCAGGTGTGTGTCTCTAGTTATTCTGTCCTTGTACATAATTGTAGAGCATGATGATTCTGACCTTAGGGTCATTTCTACAACTGAGAGATGCGATGGAATATGATTAAACTCCGGGATAATGAGGGGAATGGAGTTATTCTCCTAGCCTCACACCCCCAGTGCTGTGAGCATTAGCTGAGTTTGGGCCTGACGTTGCTGTTGCTGTGATTAAATGTGGATCAGGCTTTGACACACTGCACCTGGGGAGTTCAAAGGCTGTGGGCCTTTCAGCCTCCTCTCTAACTCAGAATGCTGAACTGCATCCACAGATGAAACAGACCCCAAAGGTGGTCTTGGACAATATCATTTTCTTAGCCGTGTGAGAGAAATACTGCGTGTGTCACGGTCTTGCTGCCATTTAGCTGTTTCCCCAGGTAACAATCTGTTCTAACGAGGCAGTAACCTGAAAATCTGTGGTCCTCTTTTATGTTTTCCCTCACATAGAATCCGATGACACAGGCTCATTGGGGAAGAAAGATGAAGGCCTGCAGTATCGGCCAGATGTGAAAGGTATCGTCTCATGCAGGGCTGTTCCCTCTGTTCACGGCAGCGGTAGAGATGCCAGAATGCATCCGTTATCAATGCAGTTAACTGCCCCTCTGCAGAATGGTAGTGCTAATCAAGATGTGGCTGCTGCTGTGCTTTAAATATGGAGAGAAACATTTCTGTCCCTCTAGGGGGAAATGTGTTTTTTTAAGGAAAGGGCTTTGACATTTGATTAATAGCCGCGTTAAGTGTGCTAAAATACTTCGCTGTCTCCTGTCTGTCTCAAAGCGATGAAGTTTTGCTGGAACAAATACTGTTTCATGGGCACCTTTGATGGCCCCGGCTGCTTTGCAAGTGTTTTTATTTATTCAAGGGAACTGAGCATATAAATAGGCTCAAATGAACTGTTTTTCGTGTTCCTTCTGCTTTTTTTCTTCACATCCAAGAATAGAGTTGTGATGTCTTTTTGTGCTGGAGCCCTTACGTGTGCCTTATAGTAATGCTAAACACGGTCCCTGTTATTAAGGAGGAAGCCGGAAGCTTCCATGTTTTCTGAAGAATGACTTATTCCTACAAAATGGATCTCCTCTTTTTTTTACTACCTTGATGGTACAAAAAGGCAGATAAAGTGGTGTGTGTGTGGGAGAGAGAGGGGTAGGGGTCGTTTATCTGTGTACAGTAACTTTGGATACTTCAGGACACATGATTTGGTCACTTGTACATCCATGAGGTTGCTGGGGAATTCTGAGGCATCCATATTTGCAAGGTAGATAATTCTTGGGATGATCGTTCCATTCTGCACTGCAGCAGGTAGGAGAAACGTGCTTGTGAGATGAAGGATACATGGGCTACAAACACATCAGGGAAAGGCCCTAGGCCCTGGCATGCTAGGGAGCATGTTTGTGTAGAGGCACATTCTCTAGAGGCACATTCAAACATGTGATTTTCCCCAACTGCTGCATTAGGAATTCTGTAAAGGTAAAGGTTCCCTTGCTCGAAAGCCAGTCGAGTCCAACTCTAGGGTTGCGGTGCTCATCTCCGTTTCAAAGCCGAAGAGCCAGCGCTGTCCGAAGACGTTTCCATGGTCATGTGGCCGGCATGACTAAACACCAAGGCGCACGGAACGCTGTTCCCTTCCCACTGAAGTGGTACCTATTTATCTACTTGCAGCTTGTGAGATGAAGGATACATGGGCTACAAACACATCAGGGAAAGGCCCTAGGCCCTGGCATGCTAGGGAGCATGTTTGTGTAGAGGCACATTCTCCAGAGGCACATTCAAACATGTGATTTCCCCCAACTGCTGCGTTAGGAATTCTGTACTATGTACTATAAATGTGTGTGTTGATTTGGCCCTCCAGTCTGAATAACCATACAGTTTTATTTAAGTAGTCTGTTACCTACATAGTCACAAGATACGTGGACAAAGGAGCAGCTGTTTCTGGTTCTTCATTCTGCCCTTTGTCTTGGATGCTGCAGTTGCCTATCTCACTGGGATGGACCTGCCATGTGGTCTTCTCCTTTTCTCCGGTGGTCCTAAGGAGAGGGACATCCCTCACATTTGGGATTAGGCTCTCTTCATTCTGCCCTTTGTCTTGGATGCTGCAGTTGCCTATCTCACTGGGATGGACCTGCCATGTGGTCTTCTCCTTTTCTCCGGTGGTCCTAAGGAGAGGGACATCCCTCACATTTGGGATTAGGCTCCTCCTTCTGCAGGGTCGGTCTCTCAGATCTGATCCAGCCGGGGACGGGGGCGGCTTTCCCCTAGCTCCACTTTCAGTTTTACCGTCCCTGCCTAAAGTGCAGGATGTGTCTCCTCGGTGCTCCAAGAGTGCACTGATCCAAAGAAAAAAGAAGAAGACTGAAGATCAAAGGCTTTCGGCCAGTTCACTCCAGCCCTCTGCTCTCAGCAATGCTGACTACATGGGATTGGATGAGATCGGTATTGTTGCCTCCTATATCCCGATATCAGACATTCCTAAACCAAAATTGGTTCCTCCCGGGTACAAACAACCCGGCATATATGCAATGGGAAATGGCAAATATCCCTGCTCTCCAGGATCTCACTTCATAAACACTACTTCACTCCAAGGTAGCCCTAGAGGACAAAATAAAAGGGTCTATCCCCTGGCTACAGGACTCTCAAATTTCTCATAGGTGTAAACAAATTCCAACTTGAATCCATACTGCAAAACCCACTCACAGCATTTGAGACGATCATCGCTATGGCTAGCATCTCAAGAAAAGGTTTGCTATCTCAGGTACATAAAGTACTAATCGCTCTTGAGGGATGCAGAAACACTATCTTACCAAGCAATGTGGCATAAGCCATGTAGCATTACTCTCTCAGAGGATACATGGAATCGCATATGGACATCTCCCCCATTCCACTCCAGAATGACATCTTTTTTTTATTTTTTATTTTTTTTAATTAAATATTTTTATTTGTTATTTACTTTGTACATTCATTAATCCTTTTAGGTGGTTTTAACATTTTCTCCCTATTCCCTCCCCCCTCAGTCTAGTTTTTCTCTTCCAGCCTGGGACACAAGGCTTGTAGCTTCCACTGAACGTCTTCATTATTTCTCTAGAATGACATCTATGAAGCTACAGTCATTCAAAATATTATCGCACTGGTACCTCACTCCTTGCAAGCTAGCCCGCATGAACCCATCATACAACCCAAAATGTTGGAAGAAATGTGATATCTTAGGAGATTATGCACCCTGTTGGATATTCTGTCCCAAAATTCTCCCCTTCTGGAAAGAAGTAATAGAGCAGATCAAGTCATTTGGTGATATAGACATTGCCCCTTCACCTGAACATATAGTTTTGAACAGTTGAGCTACGGACGATGTTAGTTCCTCTATCACTGAATGAAATCTCAATAATGCTATTTGCAGCTAAGACTGTCATTGCCTCACATTGGAAGACGACAAGGTTACCCACTCTTTCTCAATGGCATAAAAAGCTGTGGGATTTATCTATAATGGCTAAACTCTCGGATAATCTTACGTGTTTTGATAAATGTCCCACTTGCACCAATTTTACTGCAATCTGGCTCCCCATCCTGAATTACCTATCCAATCAACAGGACGTCCCTCCAGTGATGGATGCCTTGTGGCTTTGGTAATGTGGGTCACTTAATTTCAAAGGTAAAGAACAGATAAATCCTGTTGGGTCATCATCTACAATATAGCTATTAATATCACTATGTAATTTTACCACCTAAAAATTAAAAATGAATGCATACCTGGAAATCACTCAATTCATGTCGTAAACTGTTGCTTACTTGTTTTTACTATTGTTACAAATCTTTTTGAAGCTTTGTTGTTAGCTTTTAATATGTATTTAGACATGAAAACCTAATAAAAAGTATTATACAAAAAAAAAAAAAAAGGCTTTCGGCCAGATCCGGGAGTGCTCCCCAGGGCCAGGAAAGAAAGCGAACCGCAGTCAGTGGCAGTTGAGAGCCACCGGCACTGGGGAACCCCTGGTAGCCGCGGCTAGCCTGTAGCCTCCTGCAGGGACTGGCCCCTGGGCGCTGGTTCTTACTGTTCTGTCTTCGAACCCCAGGGAGCGGTAGAGGCTGCGGAGATGCATGGGTTGACGTCGCGGAGCTGGCAGTCCTCCCGTGCGTGAGGACCCGGCGAGAGGTGAGCAGAAGAGCTCAAGCCGGGACCTGCTTCCTCTGAACCTCAGTAGGACCCCGGGAGAGGAGAGGGGAAGCGTTGGAGGACAAGGAGTCCCTGGAGCTGAGTGAGGAAGGGGAAGTGTGGGCCCTGGGAGATGACTGATTGTTCAGACATCCCCCCCTTCAGTTTGACTCTTTTTACTCCCCTGGACTTTCCAAAAAGCTGATTTATTCAGTCTGGGCACAGGGTCAGGCCTGGGTAGATGAGTAAGGCTTGGCCTAGGGCTGCAGTAAGGGCCAGGGGGAACTTGCTGAGTCATACTCAGATGAATGAGGGGGAAAGAAACTGGTGGCGGCCATTTTGTCTTTCCCCCTTCCTTATTTGTTTCTCTTTTACTTTGCCCTAGAGCACAAAATGGCAGGCAATAAAGGAGCAGCTAGCTCCCGATCCAGAGGGAACTCCCTTAATGACTTTGAGCTACATAGGTGCTCAGTTGCGTTATCCACTCAAGAGACTTTGGAATCTCAGGAAGTGGAGATGTCAGGGGAGGAATCCAAGTCAGATCTTTTAAGATGGGTGAAGTCAGAGGTGAGGAAGGAATTTAGAGAAATGCTGAAAGAGTTTAAGCAAAGCAGGGAATAGAGAGGCCCTTACACCCAGAGGTAGAGCGCTGAAGAAAAATAGGGCTCTTAGAGAGGACTCAGATAGCGAATCCTGTTCATCTCCTAATCCCAAAAGACTCAAATATAGGAAACATCAAAGGCGAGACCATAGTCCATTCCTGGACACAGTGGAAGGCAATTCTGATTCTACACCTGCATCCGCAGATAAAGAGGGAGGGGGGTTGTCAGAGGAAGAGCAGGTCCAAACTGTTCAGTCTAGGCTCTTTCCTCAGGAGCTATACTCACGTTTATAGAGATATCCCCAAAGTCTAAGGAGGAAGAGGCACCTGACCCAGAATTTCAAATAGGTTCAGGAAAATTAATGCCCAAACTAGCTTCTACACAAACAGGTCTGCCACTACCGGCCTCAGCATGGCTATGGCAAGGCAAACAAATCGGGCATAGATTACAGAATTACAGAATTTCGCGCTTCACTGGCAGACAACAGTAAGCGACAAATGGGTTGCAGAGACAGTTACAGAAGGGTACTCTTTAGAAGTTTCCACCAGGCCACCAGACCATCTTGTGAAGTTCCCAAGGAACCAGTCACGGGAGAAACACACTACCTTAGAAGCTACTGGACATTGGTGCTATAGAAAGGGTACTGGATCATCAGAAAAATGCGGGACTTTATTCAATATTTTTCATCGTTCCAAAAAAGAATGGGGACGTCAGGGCCACGGGACTTTATTCAATATTTTTCATAGTTCCAAAAAAGAATGGGGACGTCAGGGCCATCCTGCATCTGAAATGGTTAAACAAATATATCAAAACCAGGAAATTCAAAATGGAGACTCTGAAGTCTATTCTATCAGCTGTACAGCACCAGGATTTCCTGACGTCCATAGACCTGTCGGAGGCGTATCTCCACTTCCCAATAAGAGAATCGCACCGCAGGTTTCTCTGGTTTGCATACAACAAACAGCATATTCAGTATCAGGCCCTACCCTTTGGTCTCAAGTCATCACCGAGGGTGTTCACAAAAGTGCTGGTGGCCATCGTAGCCAACCTCAGGATGCAGGGAGTAAGCCTATTTCCTTATCTTAACAATATTTTAGTCAAAGCAACCTCATACCAGGAGAGCCTGGAGAAGACACAACTAATGGTCCAGTCTCTCAGGGAGTACGGCTTCGTGGTCAGTCTGTAGAAGAGCCTTCTCAAGCCGACACAGGTCCTGGTGCATCTGGGGGTCCAGATAGACATGGCCGTGAACAGAGTGTTTCTGTTGATGGAACGGCAGCAAAAGATCAGTACCCTACTGTTAGAGGTTCTAAGTCTTTCCAGGGTAGAGGTGATGTTGGCGAAATTGTTAGGTATGCTGGTGTCCTGCCAGGAGGTGATGAGTTGGGCGAGATTCCATGCACACCCTCTACAGAGGTTCCTTGTCCCATACCGAAAGGTGATCGCAAGCAGACTTCTCTCCCTGACGGATGTGCTGAAGCAGGAACTGAACTGGTGGTTTCATCCGAGGCGTTTTCAACTGGGATCCCCTCTCAGGGAGCTAAGAAGAGTGGGGATGACAACAGATGCGAGTCTGCACAGTTGGGGAGCCCATGTTCTGGACAGGATGGCACAAGGGACCTAGTCTCAGGCGGAATCCAATCAAAGTATACATTTTTTGGAAATGAGGGCTATATGTCTGGGGCTAACATGCTTCAAGGAGATCCTGGCAAATCAACATGTCTTGGTCCGGATGGACAACATGACTGCCAAAGCATGTCAACAGGCAAGGGGGAACCCGGTTTCGACCATTACACAAGGAAGTGAGCCTGTTGATCATTTGGGACGGAAGATCATCTGTTATCTTTGAAAGCGATACATGTGGCCGGGAAGGACAACAGTCTGGCAGATTGGCTGAGTCAAAGTCTGATAGATCAATCAGAGTGGATGCTAAATTAGACAATCTTTCAGTGGATCAAGGCAAGGTTCGGAAACGTAGAACTGGACCTGTTCGCTACACGACAGAACCATCAGGTGCCAAGGTTCGTGTCACGGACGCGGGACCCACAGGCAGTAGCAATAGACACTCTGACATTTGATTGGCCGGCAGGTCTGCTATACACCTTTCCACCTCTTCAACTGGTTTCCAGAACACTACAGAGAGTGATGGAGCAGAAAGCAGAAATAATAGTCATAGCACCGTTCTGGCCACGCCGGGCCTGGTTCCAAGAGTTAAAAAGAATATCCGTTCAGGAACCATAGCGACTTCCACTGAGAAACGATCTGCTGACACGGGGTGATTTGTCATCCACGACCAGATCTACTCAATCTCACTGCATGGAGGTTGAGCGGAATTAGAGAGTATGGTATACTCAAGGTGGTAGAGACCTTGTTAGCATCAAGGAAGGGTTCCACTAATAGAATCTATAATACGACTTGGCAAGTGTTTCATGCATGGTGTGTAGAATGCAGCTTAGACCCCCTGAAGGCTTTGGTTAAGAATGTCTTGCTCTTCCTTCAAGAGGGATTGGATAAAGGGCTCAGTACTAATACTCTGAAGAGGCAAGTAGCGGTGATTTCCATGATAAGGGGATCGCAGAAAGGAGGATCTTTGTCACAACATCCCCATGTCAAACAATTCCTTAGAGGGACTACGCTGTTAAATCCACTCACAGTACATTGTTTCGCATCCTGGAATCTTAACACCGTACTAAGGGCACTGTGTGGCCTGCCTTTTGAACCGATGGGTTCATGCCCCCTAAAGGAGTTAACCTTTAAAACCTTATTTTTGGTGGGGCTTACTTCAGCTAGGCGGGTGTCAGAGATTAGGGTGCTGTCGGTGAATAGGGAGCTATGCACCTTTCATAATGACAGAGTGGTTCTCCTCATGGACCCGGCATTCATACCTAAAGTGAATTCCTTGTTTCACAGGTCACAAGAGATTATTCTACCATCCTTCTGTCCGAACCCTAAACATAGTAAAGAGGAGGAATGGCACTGCCTAGACGTTCGCAGGACACTTAGTTTCTATATCGACAGGACTAAGGCATGGAGGAAGTCGGAAACATGATTTTTTTTCTTTTCGGAAAGCGTCTATGGGAAAACAGGTTTCTACATAAGTAGATGGATTAGGGGGGTGTATTTGTCTAGCGTACAGGGCAAAAGGCCCGGAGCCCCCAAACGGGGTTACAGCTCGTTCAGTCAGGGGGGCGGCTACATCAGTGACTTATTGTGCCTTCCCATCCCTGGAAATGGTATGCAGAGCAGCCACCTGGAAGTCTGCCCATTCGTTTACCAGACACTATAGGATAGACAGGATGGCTTTGGCTGAGGCAGCATTCGGTCGTAGAGTGCTGCACCATACCCTGTGATCGGGAAGCTGAGTGACCCTCCCTTGGGGCAACTGCTTTTTTATGTCCCAAATGTGAGGAATGTCCCACTCCCTAGGATCACTGGAGAATGGAAGATTTGTTCACTTACGATGAAGCTTCCTTTCTCGGTGGTCCGGGAGTGGGACATTCGCAATCCACCCTGATTTCAGGCGGCTTGGCGATTCACAGAGCAGGGTGCAGGACAGGGTGGGACATGGAAGCACGTTATACAGAGGCAAATGTAAAGTAGTAATCATAAAGGCAGAGGAAAGGAATTCCTAAGTGTAGTCAGGCCTATCTTATGGCGCAGTTGGTTGTTGCGTTAACTGTTATGGTTAAAGGTTGGTGTTGTCCTGGCCTGTGTTAAGGGGGGAAGTGTTTTCTTTCCCTCTGGTAACAGGCTCTGGGGGGTGACAAGGCTTGATTACAACTGAAAGTGGAGCTAGGGGAAAGGCCCCTCCCCACCCCGGCTGGATCAGATCTCAGAGACTGACCCTGCAGAAGGAGGAGGAGCCTGATCCCAAATGTGAGGAATGTCCCACTCCCAGACCACTTCACGGAAAGTGAACAAATCTTCCGTTATCTCTATTCTTGCCTTCCACAGTATCCTCCAACATGGGCTGGTCAGGGCCCCGTGCTGAGCAAAAATGTGTATCCACAAAAGCAGGGGTCATTTCGTAGAAAAAGAGCTAGGGGAACTCATTAGCATAACTCATTAGCATATGCCACACCCCTGACATCAGGGGCCCGGCGGTGCGGGGGAACTGCGTTCCCCCGCGTTCCCCCCCGAAATGACCTCTGCACAAAAGCCTCTTCTCCCTTTTCTTTGTAATGTATCTCAACACAGTCGTGCACATTTGCGACCTGATACCTGCAACACGGATGACTTGCTCCTGTGAGCAGACCATCACAAATCCGGTATTACAGGGGCAATTTACATATCATCTCTCATCTTAAAAATAGATGCTGTTTTTAAACCTATAGCGCCAATTCATATGTGCAAGGTAACTAGGGATGCCAACTTCAGGTTGGGAAATTCCTGGAGATTTTAGTGGGTGAAGCCTGATGTGGGTGGGTGGGAGTTTGTGGAGGCGAAGGACTTGGTGCAGTGGCTAAGTGTGCGGACTCTAATCTGGGAGAACCGGGTTGGATTCCCCACTCCTCCACTTGTAGCTGGCTGGATGACCTTGGGCAAGCCATTGTTCTTTTCAGAGCTGTCCTTGAAAGAGCAGTTCTTGAAAGAGCTCTCTCAGCGTCACCTACCTCACAAGGGTGTATGTTGTGGGGAGGGAAAGGAGTTTGTAAACCGCTCTGAGACTCCGAGTGAAGGGCAGGGTATAAATCTAATCTTCTCCTCCTCCTCCTCTTCTTCTTCCTCTTCCTCCTCCTCCTCCTCTTCCTCCTCCTCCTCCTCTTCCTCCTCCTCCTCTTCTTCTTCCTCCTCCTCCTCTTCTTCTTCCTCTTCTTCTTCTTCCTCCTCTTCTTCTTCCTGTTCTTCTTCTTCCTTCTCTTCTTCCTCCTCCTCTTCTTCCTCTTCTTCCTCCTCCTCCTCTTCTTCTTCTTCCTCTTCTTCTTCTTCTTCTTCCTCCTCCTCCTCTTCTTCTTCCTCTTCCTCCCCTTCTTCCTCCTCCTCCTCTTCTTCTTCTTCTTCCTCCTCCTCCTTTTCCTCCTCCTCCTCCTCTTCCTCTTCTTCTTCTTCTTCCTCTTCTTCTTCTTCTCCTCTGTTGTTGCCTGGAGATGGGTTGTGATTCTGGGAGATCTCTGGGCCCTACCCGAAGGTTGGCAATTCTACTAGTCACTGAGTAATGTCCATGCAAGTGTGACTCAGGCCTAAATGATTTGAAAATGCATCTTCTTCAGGGATGTTCATTTGGATTCCAGAGGATAGCCTGTGGGACCATGGGCTTTTCCTTTGCTTCCCCACACTTATCATAGATGAACCTGGAACAAGATGGATTGGCCCCATCTGCTACAGTGGATCCTGGTTCCCGTTGCTTTTAGGTCCGCTTTCTTTGCCTGCCTCTGCGTCTTCTGAGCTGAAAGATCTACTTGTCAAAGTGTGTCTTCAGCATTCAGGCCTGGCAGGTGTTGCTCCTTCAGGCATGGAAGCAGGGAAAAGCTTCAGTGGTTGAGCTGCTTTGTAGAACCCGTCGTCTGCTCCTCAGTCCTAAAGAAGTTTGAATTTCTGAGGTCGGTTTCGGAATGTTAAGACATCAGGAATTCC
>NW_015171625.1:19727-23126 GCF_001447785.1 Gekko japonicus
TCCTGCTGGCCTTTTCCCTCCCTCCTACCCACCCTTAACTCCTTCCTGCTTTTTCTGTCCAATTGAGGCAGAAATCCTGAAACCTGAGAGGCCTTTGTTAGGGAGGAAAGCACATGCGGTAGGCTTATGCTCTTATGCAAGCATCAACAAAACCCAGAAATGTGTACAAGGCTGGAAATAGTTTTGCCTGCTATGTAATCATCACCTTTTGTCCAGGCTTTGTGGATAAAGGCAGCTGGGGGTGGTGGGGAGGGATGGGGAGGCCGAGGGAGGCACAAACGCCACACTCAGCCAAAGCATAACAGCCACGAATCTTAACAGCAGACTGGATCCTCTGAACTGCCAGCACAAGGAGTTTGCAGGAGTGGATTTGCTCCCCCTTTTCCTTCCTCATGACCTCTTGCATTAGAAGAAGGATTGATTTTGTCCGATTTCCCCTGCTCACTGCCTCCCCCCGTGACATGGAGGTCCCCTGACATTAGCTTCTTCAGGGGTCACAGGGTGTTGATGGGTGAGGAACAAGAAGGCAAGGGAGACCTGCCTCCACAAACGTTACTTCTTGTGGTGGTGTTATAGGATCCAATTCTATGGACTATCATTTCTGTTCCCAGGTTTGTTTGTTTTTTTGTATCTTGGCCAGGTTTTAAGGGGAACATGAACAGGTTTCAGTCTCAGTTCCAGCATCTATTTTCAAATGTGACTACCAGAAACAAAAGAGTGGAAAGACTTTTAAATGACAACATTGTACCAGTGTGAGCTTTGGGGCAGGAATTGTGTGCCGTTCCCAGGATATTTTTGAATTATTAAAAAATATATTTTTATCCCCCCACTTATCATACAGAATTAATTTTTTAAAGTTACTGCACTAGTATTAACTTCAGCAAACCTGTTCCCCATATGAGTAG
The DNA here is from genome assembly GCF_001447785.1 of Gekko japonicus. NCBI lineage: Eukaryota > Metazoa > Chordata > Lepidosauria > Squamata > Gekkonidae > Gekko > Gekko japonicus. The sequence goes on from NW_015171625.1 coordinate 20,633, forward strand.
ACTCTATTTAGTTTGCACATTGTTTGTAAACCGGACTAGGTCTGCTATTGTTTGTAAATTGGACTAGGTCTGCTATGAGAAGACACATAAATAGGGAAAAAACAGGAAGCACATTAACTTTTAATATTGCTCTTCTTTCCAGCCAGGGTATAAAGTCGACACCATTCCCCAGCCCTTTTTATCATTAGTTACCATTAATCAACTCTTTTGGGCTAGAGGTTAGAATGTTCCAGAAGTTAGTCAGAGATTTGATTCTGCGCTGACAAACTGTAGTATGGAGACAACTAGAGCTGCTATTTCAGTTGATACATTTTAAAATGGGAGAGTGGTGACAAGGGACATATCTTTTCTAAATAAAACATTTCATACACATAATTATTTTCCAACTGTGCAAGATGCACTGGAACAACTGTGTAAGATGCACTGGAACAACTGTGCAAGATGCACTGCCAATTAATTTTAACAATTTGATAGTTTGCTCCCAGTCCAAAGTGTTCCATTATGGAAATACTGTCCTGGGTCAGAGCAGACTCAGCCAAGACTAAGGGGACAAGACAGAATCGCTAACCAGAAACATAAGTCAAGAATTTAGTCCAGGAGTCATAGACAAGGGAAGTCAGCTCAGGGTCCAAGAAACAGAGTTCAAGCAGGTCCGAGAGGCATCATCAAGCAGGTCTGGGATCAAAGCCAAAGGTTCAGGAGTAGCAGCCAGAAACATGTCCAAGTGGGGTGGTTGCGCGTCTCCAGGAAGGTGACAAGTTGCTCCCACGCCTTCCCCTTCTGAAACCCCATCCTTTATCGGCAGCTCACAGCTGGGTCTCGTTGCTTGTGAGAGCGCTGTCCATTAACTTCAGGTGTTCCTCTTGATCTGGCAGTTGCTGGGCAGCAAGGCATGTGCTCCGCCGCCTCTCGAGGAGCTCTAAGCGTGCCCGCCTTCTCCTGCATTCCCCTGGCTCTGGAGAAAGAGGAGGCAAGGCAGTCTGTGAAGTTTCCCCAAGATCTTGGGTTGCTGAGGTGCCGCTTCTCTTGGTTGTCTCTTCCATGTTCTCAGTGTTCATGGGGTTGGAGTGCCTGCTGTCTTCAGCAACTGGGACACTAGGACCTGCTTCTGCCATCTCGGGGTCGTTAGGAGCATCAGCTGGCTGAGTCTCAGAGGTGCCGACGAGGCTGTTATCAGCATCAGCTGAGTGCTCTTCAGTTAAAGCAGACTGGCCCACGACAAATACTGTGTTTCCATTCAGGACAGTCAAATGCCTTTTCTACACAGTGCAGTTTGTTATATATTTTCATTAGGTTTTCAAATTAATGTCAGCTGGTTTCAAGAAAGTGGAATTGTGCTGAGTCATTAGTAATCAAGACTGTAGCTAACTTAATTGCCGGCTTCAGAGCGAGTGTTTTCTAAAACGCTAATGAGGAGAATTCAGGCCCTTGATTTGTATTAAGTTTTAATGTCTATGTTGCCTTTCATATTTCTTCAATTGCCATTGGAATGTACAAAGTCTTTCTATGTCTTTAATCTTAGGGAGATTAAATTAGAGAAAAACCTTATGATGGCATTATGATTGGGGCATGTATCCTACGCTCCACTTCTGCTTGTGGAAGAGAGGACAGTGATTTTTGCCAATTTCTCTCCTCTTATTGCAACCCTATCTTGACCCTATAATGTTCCTGGGTATCCTATTACTATTAGGCGGATCTGTAACTGGTTGACAGATCGCACCCAAAGAGTGCTTGTGACAAGTGGCGTGCCCCAAGGATCCGTCCTGGGACCTGTTTTGTTCAACATCTTTATCAATGATTTGGATGAAGGGATAGAGGGAAAGCTTATTAATATTTGCAGATGATACTAAATTGGGAGGGGTAGCAAATACTGTAGAAGACAGAATCAAGATACAGGATGATCTTGACAGGCTGGACAACTGGGCTAAAACAAATAAAATGAATTTCAGTGGGGATAAATATAAAGTTTTGCATTTGGGCAGGAAAAATCAAATGTATAATTATAGGTTGCGGGAGACTTGTCTTGGCAGTAGTATGTATAAAAAGGATCTAGGGGTCTTAGTAGACCATACACTGACCATGAGTCAGCAGTGTGTTGCGGTTGCTAAAAAGGCAAATGCCATTTTGGGCTGTATCAACAGAAGTATAGTGTCCAGATCACGCAAAGTGATGGTACCACTTTACTCTTCTCTGGTTAGACCTCACCTAGAGTATTGTGTTCAGTTTTGGGCACCACAATTTAAGAATGATATAGACAAGCTGGAACGTGTCCAGAGGAGAGCAACGAAGATGGTGAGGAGTCTGGAGACCAAGTCCTATGAGGAAAGATTGAAGGAGCTGAGTATGTTTAGCCTGGAGAGGAGACAACTGAGAGGTGATATGATAACCATCTTCCAGTACTTGAAGGGCTGTCATCTAAAGGATGGTGTGGAGTTGTTTTCTGTTGCCCCAGAAGGTCAGACCAGAACCAATGGGTTGAAATTAAATCAGAAGA
>NW_015171625.1:23652-25697 GCF_001447785.1 Gekko japonicus
TCCTCAGTTGAACAGGCTTCCTCAGGGGGTGGTGGGCTCTCCTTCTTTGGAGGTTTTCAAACAAAGGCTAGATGGCCATCTGACAGCAATGCTGATTCTGTGAACTTAGGCAGATCATGAGAGGGAGGGCAGGGAGGGTTGCAGCCTCAGTGCTTAGTTCTTGTGGCCCCTTCTTACACGCACAGGGAAATGCCGATCGCCACTTTGGGGTCAGGAAGCCATTTTTCTCCAGGTCAGTAGGTCTGGAGATCCTGGAGGTTTGTTGTCATCTTTTGGGCATGGACCAGGAGTCACTGTGGGTGTGGGGGGGAGGTATTTGTGAATTTCCTGCATTGTGCAGGGTGTTGGACTAGATGACCCTGGAGGTCCCTTCCAACTCTATAATTTTCTGATTCTATCCACTGGGGGGGGCAATACAGATGACTGCAGCAGAATTGGGAAGTGAAAAATTACTGTTTACACAGCATAGCTTCACTTCATAGCTTCACTTGCCTTGCATGGCATCCCAGCTAGGGTTTTCAGACTTTGTAAACTCTGTCATATTTCTAAATTAATCTTATCATGGAATCATAGAATCATAGAGTTGGAAGGGACTTCCAGGGTCATCTAATCCAACCCCCTGCATAATGCAGGAAATTCATAAATACTTCCCCCCCCCAGTGACCCCTGCTCTATGCTCAAAAGAGGGCAAAACCCCCCACAACCCCCCCCAGAATCTCCAGCCAAAGTGGCCTGGAGAAAAATTGCTTCCTGACCCCAAAATGGCGACCAGCGTTTCCCTGGGCGTGTAAGAAAGGGCCCCGAGAACTAAGCACTGATGCAACCTTGTTTGCCCTCCTTCTCATGATCTGCCCAAGTTCACAGAATCCGCATTGCTGTCAGATGGCCATCTAGCCTCTGTTTGGAAACCTCCCAAGAAGGAGAGCCCACCACCTCCCGAGGAAGCCTGTTCCACCGAGGAACAGCTCGAACTGTCAGGAAGTCCTTCCTAATGTTTAACTGAGAAAACGTTTGATTTACTTTCAACCCGTTGGTTCTGGCCTGACCTTCTGGGGCATATGATCCCATCCGTTTGTTTTTGGGAGGGTATTGATCTAGAACTTTGCATTTTAAACATTTCATGTGCCATAAAGTTCTCCAGTTCTATTTGCAAGACTCAAAATGGGCCTTCTCATTTTAACTGAAATTCTCCTCTGTCTGAGAGCTAGACTGCTCTTTCTGTGGCACTGGTGATCACAACAAAGCCACAGTTTGAATTTTTTTTCCCCTGGAGAGAAAGAAGCTTTTCCCCAGAAGAATATGTATTAGTGTGAGTGATAAACATACTAATTTTTCCTTTTTCCTTTCCTCTTTTTACAAAAGATGCAAGTGATCAGAGAGAGGACATCTATATTGGAAACCACATTCCTTGTTCAGAAACCTTCAATGGCTATTGCATCCATGGGAAATGTGAATTCACTTATTCTACACAGAAAGCTTCCTGCCGGTAAGTCAGTGAATGCACAAAAGCATCATTTGGGAAGTGTAGGGGTTTTTTATCTCCTATTGCATTGATCGTTTTCGTTGACTTGAATTTTTTGTTGTAATTTCACTGTTGTAGTGAAACACTGTTGGTAAAATGTTGAGAAGACTCCTGTTTCTAGGAATCTTTCTTGACATAAGAGAACATAATAACATAAGAGAAGCCAATGTTGGATCAGGACAATGGCCCATCCAGTCCAACACTCTCTCACACAGTGGCCAAAAATACCAGGTGCTATCAGGAGGTCCAGCAGTGGGTCCGGGACACTAGAAGCCCTCCCACTGTTGCCCCCCCCCCAGCACCAAGAAGACAGTGCATCCCTTGCCTTGTGGCTAATACCTTGTGGTTAATAGCCACTGATGGACCTCTGCTCCATATAAGAACATGAGAGAAGCCAATGTTGGATCAGGACAATGGCCCATCCAGTCCAACACTCTCTCACACAGTGGCCAAAAATACCAGGTGCTATCAGGAGGTCCAGCAGTGGGGCCAGGACACTAGAAGCCCTCGCACTGTTGTCTCC
>NW_015171625.1:26198-65309 GCF_001447785.1 Gekko japonicus
TTGCCATTATTGTTGCCATTGTAATGTGCATAACCCGGTAAGTTGCTAGGAAAACCATGCTGGAGAATGACTTTGTCCTTGTTTCCACTTTATATTGCTATTGAAACCTTGGTACCTTGCCTCTTCACAGCCCAGTTTCCTATAGTTTCCAGTGTGGGCTTCAGAGTACAGTTAAGGGATTTAAAGGTTCAGGATGTGTTTGTGTTTGGAAGCTCCTACATTAGAACCGAGAGGATCCCTAAAGCCAGCAGTGTGGACCGCCTTGAGGGAGATTATCAACAAGAATTGATTCTGAAGTAAACCTATGCAGGAGTGCAGCCTCCATTTGCCAGAATTTGGCTGCTGGTTTCTAGCAGTGGAGGCTCTGCCCTCCTTCTGGACCCTTCGTCTGGCACCGTGTGACGAGACGGCCATATGAGGTTAGCAAGGGAGAGGGAGGGGATCGCTGGCTAAGTGAGCCAGCTGCCAATCGTGGTTAAAACATGTGGACTGCAATGCTCCCTCTAAGCTGTGGAGTATTGTGAGCAAAAATTCTACTTTGTGAACTACTGGCATTGAAGTTGTGAGCAGGTGATTTGGCTGCTGCATAAATTAGTTTGCTCTGGAGCCCCATCCTTCCTGAGCTAAGCCAAAAATGTGTGAGCCGGAGGCTAAAAAATCTGTGAGCTAGCCCACACTAACTCAGCTTAGAGGGAACACTGGTGGAGTGTAATCGATCCGCAGTGGCTGTGTGGTGAAGACACAGCGGGGAGGGCCGCTTCCAGTTCCCACAGCTGTTCACGTTGGGACTTGACTTCCCGAAGGCAGAGGGTGCCTTGACCGGGGCGGCCCGGGCTAGTCTGACCTCATCAGATCTCAGGAGCGAAGCAGGGTCGACTCTGGTGAGTACTTGGGTGGGAGACCACCAAGGAAGGGCCGGGACGCTACCGCTGCTGCACGTCTCTTGCCTTGGAAACCCTACGGGGTCCCCTTCGGTCGGCTGCATTTTGAGGGCCCTGCCCACCACCACCAGCACCACCACCACCACCGTTCTCAACACCTGGGGGTTGTAAGCAGTTGGGGGCAGCTCAGTACCCCATGAATGAATGTAAGCCGCCCCAAGCCTGCTTTGCGGGGAGGACGGGGTACAAGCGGAACAATTAATAAATAAATCTGCATGTGCCGTGCTTCAGCTAACTGGTGGCGATCGTTGTGAGGCTTTGCACACATTGCTGGGGTTTTTTACTAGTCCGTTTAAGCACAGAAAAAGCAGCGGGATGGACCATGCCCCCGTCTCACCACACTCCACTGAGCAAAGGCTATTCGCTTGTGTATGTGACGTGCTGTCCAGTCACTTCTGACTTCTGACAACCCTACAAATGAATGACCTCCGAAACATCCTATCATGGACAGCCTGGCTCAGGCCTTGCAAACGGAAGGGCCTGCTTTTGTTCCTTGGGTCCATCCATTTCGTGTCGGGTCTTCCCCTTTCCCTGCCGCCCTCTGCTTTTCCTAGCATGGTCGCCTTCTTTTCCAGTGAGCCTGGTCTTCGCATGAGGTGACCAAAGTACCATAGTTTCGCTTTAGTCATCTGAGCTGTTAGGGCTTGATTTAATCTAGAACCCATTTATTTATGTATTTATTTATTAGAGGATTTATACCCCACCTTTCAAATTGTCTCAAGTGTGAAGCCTCCCACCAGTGTACAAAGGCTTCCTCTTCCATAGAAGAAGTTGGAGGGAGGCTGTTTGGAGGGATGGCTGGATCCACCCTAGAAATGGTGCCATCCTGCAGACACTTTGCTTGTGGGGATGCCTGATTGAAGAAACCTGAGTAGGATTGTAAGTGGGCCTGTTTAGGATTACTCTCTAAGCCAGTAAAGTCAAATAAGACATTTTAAAAAATACCAACATGAAAAATTCAAAGAAGCAAAACATTGTTAGGTACACTCTCCAGCAAGGCTATTTTTGGGCAGGAACGCACAGGAACGCAGTTCCAGCTGGCTCCCAAGTTGGCCACGCCCAGCAGGAACTCATTAACATAATAGGCCACACCCAACAGCAGAGACTCATTATGATTGGCTACAATTAGGGGTAACATGCAAAGGAGTTCCTGCTCCCCCCCAAAAAAGCCCTGGATTTTGACAACAAGGTAAAGAGAATAAGAAGCAAAACGTGGGTGTGGTTGGATGACCACAGTTCTGGTAACATGGGGGTGTGGCCTAATATGCAAATGAGCTGTGCTGTCAGGGGTGTGGCCTAATATGCTAATGAGGTCCTGTTGTTGGGTGTGGCCCAATATGCTAATGAGTTCCTGCTGGGCTTTTTCTACAAAAAAAGCACTGCTCTCCAGGCAGTGCTTTCCTCCAGCGAGGGGAGCTGCTCGCTCTTTTGCACCTTGGGACAGGCTCCCCCCTGGCCAAGGAAAGGACGGCTGTTTGCAGAGTGGGTTGTTGGGATCCGTCTGGGCTTGTGGTTGCAAACTCCCTTGGATCACTCTTCTTGAAACCAGGGCTAGAAAAGTCCTACATAAACCAGCATGGTTGAAGATATATCCATGTCGTGCTCTTCTGTTGTTCCATCACCAGTCACTACAGGAGTGTGATAAACAGAGAGGCATAGTTGCAGCAGACCACCAAGGGCCAACACGCCTGGCTTCTGCAGCGGGTCTCAACGACGAGGGCTGTAGCCCTGCCACAGTCTGGTTGTTTTGTGTGTAAAGAGGAAGAAACGTACAGTACGAGAGGTTACAAGAAGGCAAAAAACCCCTTTATATTGGTCACAGTTACTACAGAAAATCCAGTCCGTTTGTAAATAAAAGATAACTTCCGTGAAAAATCCCAAATCCAAAACAGTGAAGCAATTCCAGTTAGGGGTGTGTGGTGAGTATATAACGAGCCAAATAAATACCCGGAAAATACCTTATCAGTACTTTTCAGGTACGGTATTTATTTAGAGATCTGTATTTGGCTACCGAAATAGCCGCACCTGCATAAAAGCCAATATTATTCTGTTTTTATTTGGGCACAGCTAGAAGCCATTTAATATGTGGTCGTTTTAAATCCCTTCTGAGTTCACTTGGGCAATTTAAACTTTAAATGCTTGCTGAGTTCACTCGCTGCTGCGGTGCGACTCAGCAAACCGAAGGGCCCGACCGAAGGGGTCAAAATGTTTACAGCCTACTTTTCTTACAAGGAACTCAGCAAGCATTTAATTTTCAATCCCTTCTCCATAGGATATAATGGAGCCAAATAAATTCAAGCTTTCCCAAATATTTACCTGAATCTCAATACAAAACAGATACTGGTATTCAGGAATATTTGGGAATACCGATATTTTTCAGGTCCAGTAGACCTGAATCGGGGGACCCCCCCGGGTTTTTTTTTGCACACCCCCAGTTCCAACTGGTCAATGCATAAACAATATAAGCCCCTTAGACAGCAGAAACAATGAAACGGTCCAAAAAAGTCAATGGAATTTCTGTAGCAACTGTTACAAATACAAATGGCGTTGTGCCTTTTTGTGACCTCTGGTACTGTGTACCTTTTCTTTTCCGGTTTTCAGATGTGTCTCTCCCTCCCTCTTTTATTTGTGTGTAATTAATTGTCTTTTTTAAAAAATACAGTTGCTTAAGAAATGACTCTTTCTTTTTGCTCCCAACAACAGGAAATGCCCCAAAAACAACAGGGGACGGCGGCAGAAGCAAAATTTAGGCCACTTCACTTCAGATACATCATCCAGAATGGTTTAGCATAATTTTTATACCCATATTGACCATGTGATGTACATTTTAATTATCTTTTTTTAAAAGAATGGAAATATTTATTTCAGAGGCCTTATTTTTGGACTTTTTTGGGGTGTGGCTGTGCTTTTGTTTTATTCCGGAAGCAACTGAAACTGTGGACAGCTCAAGTAATTTCTCATTTTACAATTTGGAGAATACAGTAATTTGATTTTCTGATACTCGTATCACATGGTTATAACAGACTTGTGGTTTACTCATGGAATGTAACCGTTTTTGGAAGAACAGAGACGTTCCATCAGTGGTTTGTGGAAGAAACGAGTGGGGGGGGGGGGGGTCACGTTTCCTAGAGAACTGGGCCCGACCGAAGGGGTCAAAATGTTTACAGCCTACTTTTCTTACAAGGAACTAGAAGACACTGTGCTTAAATGACGTAGATATTTAAATGTTTTTGGAAGTTAGTAAATGATTTTTTTAGATGCTGCCAGTTGCATGAATTGTGAAGATGTGTACTTGTATGTAGTTGTAACATATTTATAACATGTACGGACTGGGTCAGATTACCACTGTCTTCATAAATATTTGACACTTTATTTTTAAATTGTAAAGAAAATTGATGATAATATACGTTTCGTAATTGGAAAAAAATAGCCCAGTAAAGCAGAGGCCATTTGTGCTACAGAAACAGGTCTTGGTTAGACTTGTGCGTTGTTTTTTAAGAACATGTTCTGTTGAAAAATCAGACTGATGTCACTGGGGTCCAGCCTGCATTGATCTCTGTTTAAACTGCTTTCATACTTACTACAGTTTTCTAAAGAGGTACCTGTTTTCACATCAGCAAATACAAATTGTATAGTCTTTGTGATTAAAATGCAAAACAAAACAAAACAAAAAAAAGAAAAATGATTAAATGGCATTGAAGATTTGCGCTCTTGTCTAGACTATTTTCAAGAGCTAGGACTGCGTCTCATCCAAATACGAGTCTTCTAGTTGTAGGTATTATATTAATAGAATGTTAGTAGTTGTTTGGATGATACAGAGCTAAAATGTAACTAGGGTGTGTTCCAGCCATTCAGCCTGTAGTTTTAGGCTTTCCAATTCTGCATGTAGGATTGAATAACCTGTTCAATAAAAAGGCTTTCAATATTTGAATCAGAAAGGCATGTGAATACAGTGTTTTCCAACGATATTCCATCTGTTCTGAGTGTGTTTATTCATTACTGGAAAGAGAAGCCTTCGTGGCAGAATTATTGTTCTGTTTGTTAGTTTTCAAATAACCAAAAGTCTATTGGAAAACACTGAACTCCACCCAGGCTGCTACTCAAGAAAAGGGCTTAATTAAAACAGAAAAGCAACAGTGGATCTTAACAGTGCCAGTTCTCTGGATTTATTAGTAAGGTGCTTAGCTATTCTTGGATTAACTTGAGTGAATTAATCGGTACATGAACACTATTCGTTGTCCGTATGTTCCCTTCCCGGCATTGCTTCCTAATTTTAGAGGCTTCATATTGCAAAAAGGGCTTGAACAATCAACACATGGGTGTTTTGTAGTTATAAATGTTGGACAAGTCGCTTGGGTGGAGTTTCAGACCCTGCCTTTGAACATTCCCCTAAAGCCAGCTGTCGAGCAAACTTCTTGCCCTGGTGCCAGAATCGCCCTGCTGAGGCTCGAACGGCTGTCGCGAGGAGAGCTTGTATTTCAGCTCCTGTGTACCAGCTGAAGTTGGGCAGCATGGATCACCGTGAAGCTACCGTGGAGATGGACAAAATCCACCAGAACCGCCTGTCCAACATCACGGACGATGAGGAGGAGCAAGACGCGGCGTTTACCATTGTCCGGGTCCTGGACAAAGTGGCCACCATTGTGGACAGCGTGCAGGCCAGCCAAAGGCGCATCGAAGAGAGACACCGGGAAATGGAGGAGGCCATCAAGACCATCCAGATCGACCTGCTGAAGCTCGCTCAGGCTCACGGCGGTACCGTCTACACCATAAACAAGCTGCTGCAGAAGACTCGCAAAGTTAGTGCTCGCGTCAAAGAAGTGCGGGCGCGTGTCGAAAAGCAGGGCTCCGATGTGCAGAAAGTTGAAGCCAAGCAAGAGGAGATGCTGCGGAAAAACAAGTTCCGCGTTGTCATTTACCAGGTAAACGGGCTTCGTTGATAACAGCTGTACCTTTTGCTGCGTCCGGTGCAGATGGACCAGCCCCCAGTTGTGTGTGTGTGTGTGAGAGAGAGAGAGAGAGCGAGAGAGCGTGCCCATATCAGGGTGTGTTGTGTTTTTTTTCTGTTAAAAAATTGATTTCTGTCTGTGAATGTGTTACGGTATGAATCTCCTGGTGGTGAGCTGCTCGGTCTATTATTAGTGTCCGGTGGCTTCTGAGGCAGCCAATGTGAGATCAGCCAAGGCCCGTCTGCTGCCTCTCCGAAAGGCGAGCTGAGGGCGTCGTGACAGAGTCTTCCATGCTTGACTGTCACCCTGGTTATTTTTTGACCAGTTTAACTAGAGAGTTAAATCTCTGCATTCCTTTGCACAAAGTGGCGCTTCCCTGGATGGCATTTTTAAAAAAATAAAGCTTGTTTGTATGTTATTTCCTAAGTATCAGCTGCGGTTGTACGTTGCAGCATGTGTTTCACCTCCCTGCCCTGCAGTATGTACTTGTAGACGTTCCCCTTTATCTTATTATGTATATTGTTTTCAGGATTCTTTTGGTACAGTGCATCTTGCTTGGAATTATCCAAGCAAGGTTTTGCAAGATTGATTCCCTGCAGTGGAAAGAAATCAGAGTCCTTAGGAAATGCACCTAGTTCTTGTTCTGCGTTGTGAAAAATGCCTTGATGTAGGGACAATTTCATTTATTTTTTAGACATTTCAAAGATGTTCATGTGACCAAAGATACTTGAATGTGGTTTTAAACTGTGGGAGATGTCTGTACCTTGCTTCATGCTTTGCTAAGGAATAGATTCCAGATGAGAACTGCAAAGCTCTGGACATTCATTGAAAAGGTGCTGTAGAATTAATGAATAGCAGTAGGCCCAATCCAGGCAAAGAATTTTAAAATTCTTTTCCAGCAGTAGAGTGAAGCATGCATTTCAGTCTCCTCCACTGAAATCTGTGCTTACTTTGTCTGGGGAGATGTTCAGTTATTACATCAAAACTTCTTTGTAGAAATATGTGGGTTAAAATGGACAAATTCTGGGGGGAAAGAAGATTAGTGGTACCATTGTAAAATTCTTAAGAGGCAATTGCACATTTCTTCTAAAATGGTACATTTTAGCATACACTGTGTCAGGTTGATTAAATGTGCCGTTTTGTTCACCTGAAAACCATAATTAGGAATAGTTACCAATCTTCTGAAAATCAATAACAAAGCCATTGAAATAAGTGGATTAAATGTTGTCATAATGAGCAGCATTAGGTGTGCAGACAAATTCTAGGTGGGTTTACTCAGATGTTAGTCCCCCTGAGTTTGGTTGGGCTTACTCCCAAGTAAGAGTACATAGGATTGAAATTTTAGACTGTGAATAGCCACGCTTCACATTCATCAGTCATCTCACTTTCATCTGGACCCTCCCTGAAGCTTAAACTGAAGTAGAACAACACTTGTTGGAATTCCTTCCAAGACATTACAGCTTTGCTTGGAAATGAAGGCCCTGATCCAGCACATGTAGGGCTGCCGGACTCCAGGTGGGGCCAGGAGATCTCCTGGGATGACATCCAGTCTCTAGCAGAGAGAGAGATCAGTTCCCCTGAGGAAAAAGGCTGCTCTGGAGGGTGGGCGCTCTCTCTCTGGGCATTGTGCCCTGCTGCGGCCCCTCCCCTACCCAGGCCCCGCCCCCAGGTTGCCAGGAATTTCTCAGCACAGAGTTAGCAGCGCTAAACGTGTGTGGAAGCATTAGGTTGGAGCCACTGGATCCATTCCAGTCGTTGAGGTGCTTTCTTTCTGTGGAAAGGGCTTGGGAGTGTCTGGCATCAGGGAAAGTCTCCTTCCCATGCAGGAAGCCGTCTCTGCTGGCAGAATAGAGCCACAGGATCCCACTCATTGGGCTTTTAAGAGGCAATTGCACATTTCTTCTAAAATGGTACATTTTAGCATACACTGTGTCAGGTTGATTAAATGTGCCGTTTTGTTCACCTGAAAACCATAATTAGGAATAGTTACCAATCTTCTGAAAATCAATAACAAAGCCATTGAAATAAGTGGATTAAATGTTGTCATAATGAGCAGCATTAGGTGTGCAGACAAATTCTAGGTGGGTTTACTCAGATGTTAGTCCCCCTGAGTTTGGTTGGGCTTACTCCCAAGTAAGAGTACATAGGATTGAAATTTTAGACTGTGAATAGCCACGCTTCACATTCATCAGTCATCTCACTTTCATCTGGACCCTCCCTGAAGCTTAAACTGAAGTAGAACAACACTTGTTGGAATTCCTTCCAAGACATTACAGCCTTGCTTGGAAATGAAGGCCATGATCCAGCACGTGGAGAGCTGCCGGGCTCCAGGTGGGGCCGGGAGATCTCCTGGGATGACATCCAGTCTCTAGCAGGGAGAGAGATCAGTTCCCCTGAGGAAAAAGGCTGCTCTGGAGGGTGGGCGCTCTCTCTCCGGGCATTGTGCCCTGCTGCGGCCCCTCCCCTCCCCAGGCCCCGCCCCTAGGTTGCCAGGAATTTCTCAGCACAGAGTTAGCATAGCAGCGCTAAACGTGTGTGGAAGCATTAGGTTGGAGCCACTGGATCCATTCCAGTCGTTGAGGTGCTTTCTTTCTGTGGAAAGGGCTTGGGAGTGTCTTGCATCAGGGAAAGTCTCCTTCCCATGCAGGAAGCCGTCTCTGCTGGCAGAATAGAGCCACAGGATCCCACTCATTGGGCTTCTAACAGTGCAGCCTTCAGAAGTCACACCCTTCTCAGCCCCCTGAAGTCAGCGAGGGCATCATTGAGTACGGTGAACTCTGCTTAGGACAACCCTGTAAAAGTGCTTAATTTGGGCTAGATCTTGTCTATGGTTCCATCAAAATCAAGGAGACTCGCAAGCAAATGTATTCAGAGTCAGGTTGCAAAGGAATTACAGCTGGAGTAGATAAATAGGTCCCGCTTTGGTGGGAAGGGAACAGCGTTCTGTGCGCCTTGGTGTTTAGTCATGCCAGCCACATGACCATGGAAACGTCTCCGGACAGCGCTGGCTCTTCGGCTTTGAAACGGAGATGAGCACCGCGCAACCCTAGAGTCGGACTCGACTGGCTTTCGAGCAAGGGAACCTTTACCTTTTTATGACGGCAGAAACTTCCTTTGATAGTCTGTTTTGCTTCTAGCCCTAATCCGTGGGGGCCGGGAGCAGTACAGGCCCACCTGTAACAGTTTTAAGATGACTGATGAATGTGAAGCGTTGCTGTTTCCTGCAGATTCTCCTCAGGTCACATACCCAGAACAATTGGAGGTAACTGAAAATATATTTATAGGGCATTAGGCAAAATAAATTAAAATACCTGTTGCTTACAGCTAGCAGGTTCACTGCCTCCCGAGGTGTGTCTCATTTCCCCACTCGCAGGGGGCAGATGGATCCTCGCTGCCCAGACGTTGGGGCTCCAGGGGGGGCCTCTGGGTGTGGCTGCTGGGCAGGAGGTTCGAAAGGGAGGGGCAAAGGGGGAAGGGGCAGCCGAGGGTCATATTTGGATTTGACCTGATACCAGGCTGGCCAAAAAAGGTTGGCCGCTGCTGGGAAAACAGACACCCAACCGCCAGGTTTCTCCATCAACTTGGACAAAAAAAGGGAAAAGGGAAAAAACCTGAACCTAAAACCTAGAATTCAGAACCTAAAAAGGTTAGTCAAGAATAGAAGAGGGCCAACTCTAAAAAATCTAATTATGAAACATACAAAAATATACATGTATTTATTGAACACAAATTAAAATAACAAATAAGGGCCCATTCATACCTCATATACAAATATAAAAATACAAAGGCTGATAAAATAGACCTAACGCGTTTCGGCCTTCACAGGCCTTCCTCAGAGGTCTAATACAAATAGAACATGTTGGCTAATATGTAAAAATATATACAATCATACATATACAGAATATGGAATAAAGACCAGAAAACAATTGTTTCAAAGTTTAACCACTGGGCAAAAATACCAATGAAACCTCCAGTGCAATCACATGTCCAGTAGTACTTCTCTGTGGACAACTATATGAGATTGTATAGCCAAATGTTCCCAATGTAGTGTTCCTTAAGTTAAAAGCGGTGTTGATCAATGTTCCCTCTAAGCTGTGGAGTCTTGTGAGCAAAAATTCTACTTTGTGAGCTACTGGCATTAAAGTTGTGAGTCAGCAATTTGGCTACTGCAGTTTGGCTAAGATCAGCAAACTTTTCTACTGCCACCTATGGTTAGAGTTTCAGTATAGTCACAATACTGCCAAAATTAAGTCTTTACTCCCATTGGTTTCAGCGCTACCTCTTTCGATCATCTAGACCATCTTTGACCTTTCACATCCCAAATCATGGTTTGTTCTGTCTTTTTCCTGTTTTGTTTAGAAGCATGTTTCTTCATATAGATGCTCTGGTCAGAAAGCTGGGGTTGGCCTCGTCTCTGGGCTGAGAGAGTGCTTGCCCACGGACACACACACACAGACAGACATGCCAAAGCAAGGTCTATGCCTGAGCAGTATCCAGACTAGCTGTTCATTGTACTGTTGACAAAACCTTTGTTCGATCATTGGAAGAAAGCAAACTATGCTCAGAAACTAAATTTGCATTGGTTGCTAAATACAAAAATGTAGACTGTGCCCTGACTTCTTTAGCCTCATAAATTGTTATACAGAGAATTTTGTGAATGAAACCTTCCTCGTCCTCCACACAGACTATTCAGGTTGATCTGCTTCCCTCCTAGCTGAGCCTACACCTCCGTTCATCCATCTGTATGGTTTTTGTGCCAGCTGCAGGACCCCAGACCCCAGAATGTGCATTTGCTAACTGCCAAATGTCCTGCTTTGTTCTGAAGGCCCGGGTAGACTTCGGCATCAGCACAAAGGGAGCAATTTAAAACCAAACAAACACGGGACTGAAACTGGGATCAACCCACGTGCCAGTTTGAAAAGCTTGCCATTCACCACACTCCGCTGCGGATACCGCTTCAGAGATATCCGTTTGAGCAGCCGTGTTGGTCTGAAGCAATAGAACAGAGTTTGCGTCCGGCGGCCCCTGTCCTTTACTCCTTCGGAAGCTCGTTGATTGACAAATCTCCAGCAGCAGAAGAGTCTCCTTCCTCACTGTTTGGATGCGAGGGCTGGAAGGACTGGAACAAACTTTGCTATTGCCAGACTGACCTTCGGATCCTTGTGGCTCAGTTATTCGGATCGAAGCGATCTCTGATAATACTGACCAACCTCTGGCCCAGTTTTTAAGAAAAACACCGGATGTCTCCCGTTGCATATCAAATGTTGTATTGCGAGCAGAATTTGGAAGTGAGAGCATGGCTCTCTGCCTTCAAACTGAGGCCAAAATTGTTGTGTGCTGAAGATGGCTTGTAAGCCGCTCTGAAACGGGATATCCACAAAGTGATTTGGGTGAAAGCTCTGGACGAGAAATTGATGTTCGTTGGAATGTTGGTTAATCATATTCCTGATATGGGCAAATCCAAAGCATTTTCTGCTATCAAAAAGCATGTCCTAGATACTGATTACAGTGGTACCTTTAAGACCAACAAACTTTAATTTGTGGTATGGTATAAGCTTTTGTCTGGAAGCACACAAAAGCTTACCTGCAGAATTAACGTTGTTGGTCGTAAAGGTGCCACTGGACTGAAACATGGATATATTCAGTGTACTTGATTCAGATACTGTCCCATTAAGCAGCCTTGGACATCGTAACAAGTTGGTAGTGCGCCAACAAAATGACTAGCCTACCTGCCCCTAAGTCTCTGTCTCTGTCTCTCTCTCTCTCTCTCTCTGAAGGTAAGCTGTGCTGCCAAGTTGCGGTGGCCGCATAAAGTTCTCCCTGGTGGGGTTTTCAAGGCCAGAGAGACAAGCAGAGGCCTTCCTCCGCAGAGCAGCCCCCACCTCCCTTGGGGGTTGGGCTTCCCATCCCACACAGACCCGGCAGCCTCTGATGAGATCGGGCTCCTCTGGGCTATGAGGGCAGCCATATATTTTTATATATACTTTATTTGAAATATTGTTTTACTGTTTATCACCCTGGGGACCCTATTTGGTGGAAAGGCAGCACAGGAATATTTTACATAAATAAATAGCGTACTGATGGCATTGGGGGGAATCAACGTTCAGTTCTTTCAGTGGTATTTATTGGCTTGCTTTAACTTTTAATCTGAGATTGTATATTAATTTGCCGTAAGCCGCCCTGAGTCCTACTTGTAGGGAAGGGCTGCCTAGTAAATCAAATTTAATAAATAAATAAATACAGGCCCCGGTCACACGGAACAGACACGCTAGAGAGACGGAAGATAGGCGGATTTTCCGGGCGCGATCTCACCGCCACATCTGGGAAGTGTAGAGCTCCCGTGGCGCACCCGAGGCTTCCCGACGAAGATGCGGGGTAAAAAACTAGTACCTCGGAGGTACTAGTTTCCGGAAACCGCGGGGCAAGGGCGGGCGTCTGATCGCGTTTCCGGTGGTAGTTCCGGCGCCCGCCCATGTCCCCTCGCAAAAAGGTTCCCCCCCCAAGTCTCCATGGATGCGCACAAGGAACCAACGGAGCATGCGCACATTTCAGTTTTAAAAAATCCACAACCCCGTTTGCCGCTCCGCTTCTTTGCCATGTCGTGTGATCGGTACCTCCCCCTTAACCACGGGAGCTCAACGGGACCTCAACCCGACGCCTGATCATGCAGTCGCGTGTTAGTTTGCTCCGGGGCGCCCCGCCTCCCCCCCCTGCATTTTCCTGCCCGTGTGGCCAAGGCCACATACATACATGCAGGCTTCCCTGCAGACAACTACAATTAATCATAGGCAAGTGGTTATTTAGGAATTTGGTATAAAGTTAAAAATTTGACAGTGAACCTTATAGTCCTAAATATACACAAGGTGAGGGTTCCTGAAACTGCCTAAGAGATAATCTTCTCCTCCAGGATTCCCACAGGGGTGTGAACAAGTGTGCAGCTGTTCTCAACATTCCCTCCCTTCGGAAGTATATTGAGGCCTCATCAGACTGAGGTTTTTTTTCTTCTGAATAATTTACGTTTCATATTTTTCTGCATACTTGGGAAGTCCCCCAAATACATAAAGCCCCTCAATCTATCTGACGGCGGCTTGCTTGTGCTGCTATCAACATCTATCAGGTATATAGCCATTTTACTTATAGTGATATTTGGAAGTAACTTCTAATGAAATAGGTAAGACACTTTAAAGTACTACATGGACAAAATGCAATCCTGTGTACGGTTACTCTCATCCAAACCAAATTATTTCAACAGTTAAACTGCTTAACTTTGTTGAATCAGGTTGCATATAAGATTGGGATAATGGAGTTAGTGGTCTGTTTACAATGGCTACAATGTAGGGGGGAGGGTTTGCGCTTATTTGAGAATGCTGGATCACATAGGTGGTTCCTGAAAGACACAGAAGTATCCATGTACACACAGATGCAGTGTGTGTACCCATGCATGTGCAAAATGGTTCCCACAGAGTGTGGACTTTATCAAAGGGAATTGCCAGATGACCACGTATGTTGGCAACCTCTGTCCTTCCAAGGCTTGGCTTTGCTGGTTTCTTGCCTGGGAAGCAGCATCCAATAGTTGGTGCTGATCCAAACACCATTTCTTGCCTGTATTGAATGGTAGGTGAAGTAAACATTGGTTATCAAGTGGATTGAGTCTTTCTGTTCTGTTTCTTTGGCTTGTTTTCTGATTTCTAGTGTAACTAAAAACAGCAACAGCCAATGTAGGTGGCTCATTGGCAAATCATTTTCTTTGAAGCTACAGACTCCCCATTCCCAGCACTTTCTGTTCCTTCTTGGGTATGGATCCTGCACCCTCCCTGAACTGATTTAAAGTATTAGGGCTGAAGCAGACGTTATGCAGGGAATCTGCAAACAAGAGTTCTTGCAGGTTTCTAGGAGGTTAGCTGAATTAAGTTGGATTTCTCCTTTCTCCTCCCCACTTTTTTTTTGGCTAGCAAGTCACAGCCAATGTTCCCTCTAAGCTGTGGAGTTTTGTGAGCAAAAATTCCACTTTGTGAGCTATTGGCATTAAAGTTGTGAGCGAGCGATTTGGCTGCTGCATAAATCAGTTTGCTCTGGAGCCATCCTTCCTGAGCTAAGACAAAAACGTGTGAGCCGGAGGCTCAAAAACTGTGAGCTGGCTCACACTAACTCAGCTGAGAGGGAACACTGGCCACAGGTGACTTATAGTGAGCCCGTAGGGTTCTCGAGGTAAGAGGTCTTCAGAGGTGGTTTGCTATTGCCGGTCTTCACAGCGTTACCCTAGACTTTTGTGGTGGTCTCCCCTCCAAGTACTAACCTGCTTAGCTTCTGAGTTCTGATGCTGTCGGGTTAACTTGGGCTGGGACCTCCCTGTATCTGTTTTCCATACCCCGTCCATAGGGGTTTGAAATTGGAAAAACTGTGTGTCAGGTTAACTTGGGCTGTTGAGGTCCCATCCCTGTATCTGTTTTCCATACCCCGTCAGCCTACGTTTTTCTCCAGAGGGAAAAATAATGGCTCCATAGGGGTTTGAAATTGGAAAAACTGTAAGTGGGGGGGAAGCATACAGGGGGGAATGGTAGCCTCACCTCTCTGGTGGTGATACAGTTGCTGAGGAGGCACCCTTTATCCTTTGCCTCCTTCCCCTTTATACACAATATGCTTTTTTTTTTGGAGGGGAGTTATGTGCTATGAGACTGACACACTGTGCTTTCATCTGCAGGAGGACGTTCCATGTCCATCGTCTTTATCGGTTATCAAAGACAGGACACAAGGGGAAACTCTACAGGACGCCTTCTGTCTAGCGGATGACCTCTCCTCTGACGAAGAGTATTACATAGAAG
Source organism: Gekko japonicus (assembly GCF_001447785.1). Lineage (NCBI taxonomy): Eukaryota > Metazoa > Chordata > Lepidosauria > Squamata > Gekkonidae > Gekko > Gekko japonicus. The sequence goes on from NW_015171625.1 coordinate 40,911, forward strand.
AAAGCAAAGCATCACGGTTTAAGAAATCTGGCATGAGACGCATCAACAACATAAAAAAGGCGTTTTCCAGAGAGAACATTCAGAAGACAAGGCAAAATTTTGGCAAGAAGGTGGACAGACTTCGAACAAGAATAGTGACGCCAGAGAGGAGAGAGCGAGTCAGGCAGTCAGGAGAGAGGCTCAGACAATCTGGGATCAGGTTCAAGAAAACTATATCCAAGGCGGCCCCAACCAAGGAGACATTCAAGAAAAATAAGAAAACCAAGGAGCCAACGACAACTGAAGATCAAGGAAGAGTCCGGGACGCCAGCACTGATACAGCCGTGGACAGTGCAGAGGCTGAACCTGTCACAGAGGAAATTTCCTACACTGAAGTGATAACCAAAGTGAAGAAAGACCGGGGCGGGAACTCCAAAGGCCCTTTGCAGGCAGAGAAGAGAGCAATTACTCCAGAAAAAATTGTGCTCCGACCAGAAATCAAAGAAGACGAGGATGCCCTTCTACTGGATTTAAAGCCATCTGCTTAAGCGGGCAATGTCTGTCCTACCGTGTTGGTGCCATGGTGGTGGGGGAAGAGCAATCCCTATAAATTGGATAGATTTAGACTGTGGTTTCCAGTGTTCCCTGAGGTCATTCCTCCCACGCTGATTTCCCTGCAAGCCTTTGTATGATTTTGACACACAGTCTGCTAATGGTGTGTGTGTGGGGGGTTGCCTGCTGGCCTTTTGTGTCTGTCACGTCATGTTGATGAAGGGTACATAGAAATTTACCCAGCATTCCCCTGGACCTGTGTTTTACATGGAAGGTTGAAAATGGTGGCTCTGCTGCCCTTTAGGCAGTTTGCCATTATTAGTCTTCTTACTGAGGAACCTCTGATAAACACCTCTGGTGCCTAGAAACATAGATTTGGAAACCACTGGTTTAAAGGAATGTCTGTTGCTTACTGTCCTGTTATTTGAGGAGACTATATCTATACAAGTGGGGACCTGCAACAAAATGTCATGTATTATTAATGTCTTTTTCATAGTATAGTTGGTTACTCTTTAAATGGCTTTCTTGCAGTAACCGGTTGGTTAGCTCGTGGATTTTCTCATTTTGGCAGGGTGTCCTCTTTTGTGAGGTACTTTTGGCCTTGTATTATTCTGTATGGTACTGATGAGGGATTGTTGTTTCTGACAAAAAAGGCAGAGATTCTTTCAGTTGTTCTGAGCGGTGCCCTCTTAAGGGAGGAGGCAGCTCTGTGACAGCCTTCTGTGAAGGGAGGGAGTGACAGTTGGAGCCCACTTTCCCCTTTTCCCCCTTGTTTCCCCCTTTTTGTTTTTCTGTATTGAACACTGGAAAGAGAGCCCTCTAGCCTTGCTCGGTTCCCTTGTGCATAGTCAGCCAGCCGACTGAATTTGGCTCCAAAGAGGAGTTTGCCTGGAAATTACAATCACTTTGTTTATGTGAGGTGATATTTCATAAGATTGCCTTACTGGACACTGCAGGTCCTCCTTGGAAGGAAAGCGATGGCGAACCTAAACAGCATGATTAAAAGTAGAGACATCACCCTGCCAACAAAAGTCCGCATGGTCAAAGCAATGGTATTCCCAGTAGTCATGTATGGCTGCGAGAGTTGGACTATAAGGAAGGCCGAGCGCCGAAGAATAGATTCTTTTGAACTATGGTGCTGGAGAAGACTCTTGAGAGTCCCTTGGACTGCAAGGAGATCAAATCAGTCAATCCTAAAAGAAATCAACCCTGACTGTTCCCTGGAAGGCCAGATAATGAAACTGAAGCTCAAGTACTTTGGCCACCAAATGAGAAAGGAGCACTCACTGGAGAAGACCCTGATGCGGGGAAAGATTGAAAGTCAAAGAAGATGGGGATGTCAAAGGATGAGATGGTTAGACAGTGTCATAGATGCAACGAACATGAAATTGAGCAAACTTCAGAGGATGGCAGAAGACAGGAAGGCCTGGCGTGATCTGGTCCATGGGATCGCGAAGAGTCGGACTCGACTGTGCAACTGAACAACAACAACAACTGCAGGAGGAATCCTCCCTAAACCCAGCTCCAGTTCTGCTTTTGCTTCTTCCCCTCTTCCCCCACTCATCATCTCTCTCTGGCAATCCACCACTCTATATCTCACTGTTAATGCGGTGGGGCCTGGAGTAGATCCCTGTGGCAGCCATTTCAAAAGGTATTGGGGGGGATTCACCCCTCCCCAAGTTTAAACTTTTTGGATTTTTTTGCAGATTTACATAGTCCCCTGAGTCTGTAGGAAAACCTGTTGGGCGGGAAGTGTGCCCTCTGTGGAAATAAGTATCTGCAGGCAGAGGGGACTGTTGAGAATTAGATACATAGATGTATATACTGTTTTCATTTTCAGGCAATGGAAACCCCCCCCCCCCACATCACTTAATGTTGCACCAATAATAGAAATACAGAACTGATCTGCTCAGATGTATATGCATAAATGCCATTTATCATGCCAGGTATTACATTTCAACAACAAAGGGAGGCGAAATCCCTCCTGCCCATATTTTTAATGACATTAATTCCCTCAGTGGTCTTTCTTCTGCTTTATTTTATGCACAGTGACAACCAAGCAGAGTAAATCACATTAAATTACTCATTAGACAAGGTGGGGGGCAGGGCGGGGGGAGAGAAAATGAATTGATCAACAGGTTTTGTCTTATCAACAGGCTTAACTTATCTACTTTGAAGACTCTGGATAACTATTTGGTTGCTTTCTTATTAATCTCCTGCAAAGAGGTTGGGAGGAGAAGGCATTTATGGAGATGAGTGTGCTGTCTGTGGGTCCGTTAGGGATGTTGAAAGAAGGTTAGCTGAAGGCAGAAAATGCATTTTTTTAAAAGTAGAAAGGGAGTGGAAGTAAGATGCTGAAAGGAACTTTGCATTAGAAAACTGTTTTAAAATAGCCAAGTGCGGTGGCGCTCTAGCAGAGTTAAGGCCTTCTGAGCCCATTGACTTGAAGGGTGTAACTCCAATTGGGATGCCACCGTTAAGGTTCCATCTCCAAGCAAAACAGTTAAGTGGGTACATTCTTTCGTGGTTCCAGTCTTCTAGGCAGTGTGTGCTGTGATCAGCCCATATGGGAGCGCATGTCTAGCACTGTGGCTTGCCTTGGTTTCTGGCTGGGTACTGGTGGCTGTGGTGGCTCAAGTGGTTAAGACGCTGAACTGCAGGCTGTGGAGGGTCGGTAGTTCAGCAGTTCGAGACCCGAGTGTGCCGCAGGACGGAGTGAGCTCCCATCTCTAGTTCCAGCTCCTGCCAACCTAGCAGTTCGAAAGCAAGAAATGGCAAGTAGATAAATAGGTACCGCTTCGGTGGGAAGGTAACAGCGTTCCGTGCGCCGTGGTGTTTAGTCATGCCGGCCACATGACCACGGAAACATCTTCGGACAGCGCTGGCTCTTCGGCTTTGAAACGGAGAGGAGCACCGCAACCCTAGAGTTGGACTCGACTGGCTTTTGAGCAAGGGAGACCTTTACCTTTTTTACTGGTGGTGCAAATGGCCAGCTGATGGAGACAGACCATGCAGCCCAATTCAGGGTGGGGGGAAACTGTGAGATTCCAGGAGGAAAAAATTTGATCAAAATCATGTGTTTGGTGAGCCAGATTGACCCATGGTGGGCACATGGGATGAAAGTTGCTTCCTTCTGCCTGCTGCTCAGCAAAATAAGGGAGTGATGAGTTTTCTTTCAAAGGCAGGAAGCTGCCCAAGAAACTGATCATTCAAAGGCCACCATTTTCACTCCTCCTGTTTGCAGTGACTGTATTCAGGACTAGTTCCACTCTGCCCTTCATTACGATTTATGTCTAGAAAAATCTGTGCATAAGATGTATAAATTAAACACTTTTGCATTTGGCTCCACAGTTTGCATAATTTGCCCTGCTTTTGCTAGTCAGGTCAGAGGGAGGAGGTTGGATCCCCACAGAGGAGCTCTGCATGCGCAACAGCCCTTTACGCAGGCGGAAGTGCGAAAGACAAACCTCACAAGCGGCTTGCACGAAGCGAAATCTACTGAATACAAACGTAGAGTCCAGTCAGGCACCTTTAAGACCAACAAAGGTTTATTCAAGGTATGAGCTTTTGTGTGCAGGCACACTTTATCAAATACTGGAGACAAACATTTTAATACTGCAATGAGCCCCTATTGCTTGCACTAGCACCGCAGTGCTTAGTACATTTTCCTTTCCGGTCATACATTGTTGGATCCAAACCAACAAGCTATGGAGAATGCTGAAGGGCCCCCCCCCAAAAAAAACTGTAGGAATCACAGTGAGTCTTTCATTTTGAAGTTAATGAATCTATCAGGAGCTTTTGTACACTTGCAAAAGGTCTATCTGTCCAGCAATAGGGGCATGAAACTTACCTTTTTAAAAAACCCTCTTATAATGCTGGCTCCTGTGCTCCATATAGATGTGTATGTTTCACCCATACTTGTGTGGAGGAACACCCAGCCTTGACTATGGGGCTTATAATCGTCTGCCCTGTCAGCTCAAGGAACAGTGGTGGGGAGTGAGTAACGCTACCCTCTGTGCTGTGACAATTCCAAAGTGGATTAATGTTTCCAGATAGGGATGGGTGACTTCATTGGAGTGGAAGGCACGGGAGGCAGACTGTATAAGGGAGAAAACTGTTCCAAAGGCACTGTATGTATATTGCCACACACGGTCAACAGAAATGGTACCAAATGAAAATAATGCACTGCTATATTGGACGGAACTCGTTTTATATTTCAAGCTATGCTGACATGTAGATTCTGTGGCCATCTTGGATTTCATTAAGGGTCTAAAATGGTCTTAGTTTGTGATCTTATTTATCCCGTACTTTGTGCTGCATGACTGGCCTTGTACACAGGGATTAGCTTCTAAAATAAAGATGACCTGAATTAAAACCAAAGTTCCTTATATATGTGGAAGAAGGTGCTTGCATCTTCTGGATCATACGATCAGTTTACACGGAATGATTTGAAACAGAATACTGAAACGTTTTTTTAATTTTGAATAAAATCATGACACCGTGCACAAAGCTGGTTCTCAGAAACGTTACGCTTAAATGTTGTACATTATTTTTGACGTACACCATTTGAATAGATGCATGGACAACTGTTGTGTTATAGCAACACAGGAGCCCTACGGAATGCACATTGATGTCCAAAGAATAATAGTATGGGGTTTTTTCTAAAAAAAAGCAAGATGCTATTTTTTTAAATGTACACCCAGACTGCAGTAAAAATTCATTTCAGTTTATTTCGATACATGGTCAGCTTGGAAGGTATTAATAAAAGCTAACATATACAATACCATGACCGACAAAAAAGACTTTTATGTGTCATTATAATCCAGAAAACTCTGGTTTCTCTTCAGATCATACAGATCTTTCACAGTGAAAGTAGAGAAAGATAAAAGATTAGCCCTCCTATTCAATTCAGGGGGCCCCCTCCCCCAAGAATCTATACTGGTGTTCAACTGAAGTCTGCAAAGAAAAGAGAAAGGCTCAGTTTGGCAAGTCTGTGTGATTGTCTGACCACAGCCGCTCCAGCAGCTGTGGTTAGAGTCTGACAAACTAGAATCGAAAACTCTGGTTTGAAATCGGCTTATTAACCACAGTTAGCTCTGTGTGGTGTATGAATGCAACCCTCCTGGCTTGTTCCCCAGTGAAGCTCTCCCAGGCAATGAAAACAGCAAAGCAGTATTGGAGTGACTGATTGTGAATGAAGTCCCTGTTTCCTGGACGAAGCATGGCTAAAATAAAAGACAGTTTCATGTTCTGGTCTAAACTGCACCACTGACTCAAAGGACAAGATAAGAGAAGGAACAAAGATGCCATCACCGTCTTCTGGCAATGGAAATAGGAGAGCTGGTGGAAGTAGTTCAACAGCGGTGTTACCGCCCACAACAGCTTGCTTTTTTCTGTCCGGCTTTAAGGCTTTCTGCTCAGAGCTATTCCATAGTTTTTTGTTGTTGTGCATAGTTCAGGTGAACCCAATTTTCCTCTGGGGAATGGTTGGATTAACAGAAGCTGAGAGCCACTGTAGGCACCGAGTGGCTAGCATCCAGGTTATCACTTCCCCCAATCCAGATCTCAAGAGCAGTTGTGCAGCACTTTTTTCTCTCCAGAAGGTAAAGACTATACCTCTGCACAAAAGTGCATATGAGACTCTTGAAAAACTGTATTTGCTTTGCCCAGCGTTGTCCTGCGTTTAAAAGATGGTTTACTTACTAAAATAAGCCTAGGGTTTTGGCTCTCATCAGAGAGGGGCGATGCACACTTTTCATGAAAAAATAGCCTTAAAATAGTTCAAGTATGTCTGTTGACATACCAGATCTGGTATTTAAAAATAGTGAAAGCAGCAAGACTATTCAGCCTCAATCCTCCCTGTTCATTTCATTAGTCCAGCGGTCTCCAACAAGTGGCTTGCTGCAAAGTAGGTTCTGCAGACCCTGGAAAAGACACAAAAAAGATCTGCTCTAGGTTTCCTAAAAGCTTGCATTTCATAGGCTTTTTATGTGTGGGAGGGAATCTACTTTCTCACTGGACGAGCGGGAAATTACTGCTGCCGTATTCCATCCTCACTCTTAGCTTAGCAGCACCACACGGCACCTTCCTTAGCATGATACGTCCTTAAGGTAGGGCCGTCTTGGCACTCTTCCTCTCCGTTGGTATCAATTCCACTACGAGAAGCAAGGAGTCTGCCCCTGGGAAACAACCAATGGGTGAAACTGGAGGAGAAACAGAATCTTGTTTTCTAAGCTTACCAGTTCTTCCGGGGTTTGTTTTTTTTAAGGAGTTATGAAAAATCCTATTTAAAAAGTCTTCCGACAAACCCACCATTAATTCATCCTATGTAGATCTATCCAGTGAACAGGAAATTTCAGCCCAAGGCTGGGGGCGATTTCTCACTAGAGCTGCCTTGCAGCACAGCGCCGTTTGCCCTGACACAAACATGTCAATTTCACACCCGAAGCTCCGGGGCTGCATTTTGACTCGGGGCTTCGCCTGATTTCCTCCGCAGTTTCGTGATCCTGGTTTTTGAGGATCATGAAACTGCGGAGGAAATCGGGCGAAGCTCTAGTGAGAAATCGCCCTGGAACTTTCTTAGAGCAGTGATAGAATTCTAGTGCATTCTGCTCTTGGTTATGCCCAAGAAAGAATATGGCATTGTTCCCAATTTGACTGAAACACTTGCTTCCAAGACTTTTAACAATGGAAAATGATCCGGGGTGGGGGGGAGGAATGTTACAAGCAGCAGTAAGGTCAAAGTCTAATGTTACCATGGCTACTATCTACAACTGAACTACTAAATATCTTCACCACATGCTGCACAAAAGATGATTTATCCACTTCAAGTGTTAGTTGCATGCCTGTGCATTTGTGCGACCAAATTAAATTCTTCTAAGTTGGCTAAGTGCTTGGGGTTCAGAAGCAAGTCCTTCAGTCTACACTCGTGGGGCAAGCCGAACACAAAGCTCGCATGCGGATTCTGTGGACCAAATTAAATTCTTCCAAGTTGGCTAAGCGCTTGGGGTTCAGAAGCAAGTTCTTCAGTCTGCACTCTCGTGAGGCAAACCGAACACAAAGCTCGCATGCGGATTCTGTGCTACACACATCTGGAGATCAAACAGCAAACAAAAACTTGTTCCCAGGATTGCTCCTGGCACCAGGATGACAACTGGACGATGGCTTGCCAGAATCCCATCTAGCATCAGTTTCTCTGAACACTGGCATTCCAGGCCTTTCTATGGAAAAACCCGACTATCTTCCAATTACTACTGACAGCCACTGCCAGAGCTTGAGGCCGAGGCTACACTCCCAAGAACCAGACGACCGATTTATGCAAAACTTTGAATTGTCTCGTTTCAAGCTCACTTTTGAGTGCTCCCAACATGTAGTGAATTAGCTCATCTCCCTGATGTGCAGATCCACTCTGGTTCTGAGTCTTGCATGGCAGTTCAGAATTCTGAACACAGGAAGCAGCCTTCTACTGGGTCAGACCATTGGCCCCTTGAGGTCAGTCTTGTCTACTCAAGACCTGCAGCAGCTCCCCAAGGGCCTCAGGCAGAGAAGGGTCTTTCACATCACCGACTACTTGCTCCTTTTAACTGGAGATGCCGCTGGGGATGGAACCTGGGACCTTCTGCATGCCAAGCAGATGGCTTGACCACGGAGACACAGCCCCTCCCCATTCTGCCATCTCGCCCTACGCAACATACAAAAAGTGCAGTTTTGGACACGAACGCTGCTTCCCATAGTCCTGCGTTTTGATATGTCAGAAGAAGCTGGGTGGTTTTTTGTCAAGATCTGCATGAATCGATGTCATCTGGCTGAGCCACACGATTCTGCCTTACAGATATTACTAGAGCAGCTTGAGACCTGGGAGAACTCCTCTCGTGCCATTCCGGTAAAATCACTGGACTGTGCCACTCTGCCATGCATTTTCTCTCTGTCTAGTTCGTGCCAGTTACAGAGATTCTCAGTAGAACTTCCTCCTGTCCTTACACTGCTGCCTCTTATTCCCTTTCAGACTCAGGCAAAGGACACACTGACATGGACCTGTTTGCCATTCCAGCTAAAGCAGAATTGACACTTCGGGCCCCTTTAGGCCAGGCAGAGCTCTGTGAATGGAGAGTTGACCCTCATCCGGGATGACAGGGATTCAAGGGTCCTTTCCGCACTTGGATCTCGCCCCTGGTTTTATCAGAATTCAACTTGCGACATAATACCTTGCATTTATCCCTGGTTATAACAGCATCCGTTTATGTGTGTGGGGTGAAACCGCGGTGACCTCAATGTAGTGTGGAAACAAAAAGCATCCCGAGGGGTGAACTCAAGTGTAGTGCAGAATGTAAGTTTGGCGACAGGGTTGAACAGGATTTAAGGTCTCACCCAAGGTCTCACTCATCCAAAGACTTATTTTCCCAAGCTTCAGATTTTTACATATTACTTCACGGTGTACACACAGCAGAACACTATCCATTTAAAAACGTGCTGAATAAAACGACTGACATTTTAGCCAACACCTCCTGAAAAATTTTCTAGCAGATCAAGGAAGCACTGATTACCTCTGAGCTTCCGCTGCTTTACAAAATATTAGACTTGCCCAAGCCCTGACCCCTGTGAAGTGATGCGTTTCAAAGCATCCTATTAAGGTCACTTGTGAGGACAACCTTCAAATTGTTTCGGTAGTAATCTGGAGCACTGTATAGCTTCAATTGTGGAATACATTATGGACAATCAATAAGTAATTAGAACATCCCTAATGACAGGACTGCAACAATCACGACAATAAACTGGAGACACAACAGACCAATGGCAGGGGCATTTTTCATTCATTCTTCAATAAAACTTGTGAAGCATGTTATTTCTAGGAAATGCTAGAAGCAACCAACTTTCACATTCTCCCAGTCCCACCAGTCAGCTACTACAGTTAACTGATACTATTTCTGTGTCCAAACTTCTTAGATTAACAACCATTAACCTAACACATACAAATAGCCATGCTGGCATTTAGATGATGTCGATGTCATGTAGTCTTGGTGCAGACACACAGATTAATCCAAAATTTATTGAAGAAGAAGAAGAGATTGGATTTATATCCCGCCCTTCACTACCCAAAGGTGTCTCAGAGCGGCTTACAAACTCCTTTCCCTTCCCCTCCCCACAAGAGACACCCTGTGAGGGAGGTGGGGCTGAGAGAGCTCTGACAGAAACGGCTCTTTTTCAAGAACAGCTCTCGTCAGAACTACGGCTTGCCCAAGGCCATCCAGCCAGGTGCAAGTGGAGGAGTGGGGAATCAAACCCGGTTCTCCCAGATTAGAGTCCGCACACTTCACCACAACACCAAACTGGCTCTCAGGAAAGCAGACTTAAGATGGCACCGCCATGTGGCAATTTCCCCTGCAAAATCTCCTGCAGCGGCTGTTTCCTCTGCCGACTGAGAATTTAACAAAAAAATCAATGATAATTCCAAGCTTTAATCTAAAACCATATCTCTGCAAGAGAAGTAGCTAAAAACTTACTTTAAAAACATATGAACAAACAAACAAAAGCCTGGATGCTGGAAATGTAGAAAACCTGACAAATTGTTATAATGTTATTCTATTGCCATTTTATTTTATTTTTTGTGCAATAGTTGCTGTAGGGGAAAATGGCACAGTGTGGGCAGGACCGGAAGAGCCACATGGGTGCCAACCGAGTTGTGTTGTGGTGATTCCCCAAACATTCCTATGGTGGTGGTGCCGGAGCGCCCCTCCCGCTGCCGGCATCGTTCAAGCCAGGGCCAGCAGCCCAGAGAATGAGCGGCCCAATAGGTAGAAACTGAAACATTTGGAAACCTCTCAGAAAACATTTCCTACACCTATGCAGGAATTGCCCATATTGTGTAGAACCTCTCTGTGTGTGTCAGTTGACATTGCACCAGCCAACTGGCACTTGCACCCACCCACTGGACTCGCCTGATGTTCATGCATTGGACGACATGCTCAAACAAGGCCAGGGCACAGACACACCAAGCGTTGAGGGTTGAAGTTTGTGCACATCTGCCCTGGGTGTCCTTTTTGTTGTTGTTCAGTCGCACAGTTGAGTCAGACTCTTCGCGACCCCATGGACAAGATCTCGCCAGGCCTAGCTCTTGTCCTAGCAATTAGCAAACCTCAGGCAGCCCTGATCTGAACATCAGAAAGATGCAAAGGTGGGGCAGGGAGATCCCGATCCCCACGGAGGTGCGTGTGTGTGTGTGGGGGGGCACTCCCAGGCCTGCAGAAAAAACAAAACCAGTGGAAGCATGGTCACTGTATTATAGGGTTGTCTGTTGCTAAGCATGCTCTAGAAACATGCACTTTTTATAATGTTGAGGTTTGTGGGCTATTTCTAGACACAAACAATTCAGCCTTCCTTTCTGTTTAAAGCCATGTCAAAGGTTTGTGTTCCAACTTTTATTTTTTTGTTTCACTTCTCTCCAAGCAGCAAAAATGTATACTTAGTTCCTAACGGTACAGCAAAGTTTAGCTCCAGTTTCTATCCCTGGGTATATTTGTCATTATTGTTTGAAAAATGTGAAACAGTCCATACATTTTTTTAAAAAAAATCATATCAAACAGTCATCATTTGTGTGCTGGTGGCTATAACTAAGGTAAGACACCGCGTCTCTCATACTAGAAAATAAAATTTAGGTCTGATAAACAGTAACCTACATTTCCCCAAAATATAAATATTTCCATTTTTGAGCAACATCAAAGAGTCAAGAACAGCAACAAACCTTCAGATTCTTCCCAGACTTCCAGAACTTTTATGCTCCTCAACCTTAGCACAACTGTTTGCATACAAAATCAATAGATGTTGATTGATTATTCAGGTGCTCTGCCCAAGCTCATAAACTCTGTGGAGAGTTAAGCCTTGTCGTACGTAAACGAATACGTTCAATGGAACCTGAACTTTGCATTAATATTGACTGAAAATGTACAAAGTTTAAGGTTTAAGGAGAGCTGTGTAAGGCAGGCAGCAAGGAAAGTGAAACAGTGACACCATTACCCAACAGGACACAGGAACCAAGAATGGGCATGTCCCAAGCTGGAGAACTCTGGAGACGCCTTGTCTGCAATACTAGAAACATTCACCTGTGAGCAATTCCATTGACTTTCTTCTGAGTAAACATGCCTAGAATTGCATGGTCAACTACTTATTTAAGGAAACAGATGCCAAGCAGTTTATAGGTAGCCAAGGATGTTAAAAGGCAACTAATTTTAGGTTTGCACTGTTGTGTATAAGGGTCAACTAATATTGCTTCACAGTGTTCCTCTAGATGTCAATCTCCGTATTTTGATGAGTTTCCCACATGCCGATTGTCTTCTACTTGTCCATCTCTTCACCAGTTCCCGTCACATCCGGACTGGGCCATTCTCCCATCTTGTCCTCTGACCCGAATGGGTGTGCCTGCTGCTTGTCCGCTGCATTTCCTTCTGCAGTTTCCATCTCTTTTCCTCCTCTGTACCTGGAACAGGACGGCCTCCTCTCTGTCTGCTGATTCCCTCGACATATTATTCCCTCCACATATCAAAACCTGCTGTCTTTACAAAAACATTTCTGGACCACAAGGGTTTGATCTGCTGACCTTTTAAAGAAGGCAAATCTATCTGAAGGGCCAAATAACAGGTGAACTGTCTCTACTTCACGCTGTTCATCACTGTACCTTGTTCAGGGGTCATTTTGTAGAAAAAGAGGTGCAGGAGCTCATTAGCATAACTTATTCGCATATGCCACACCCCCTGACATCACCGGAAGTGTGTCACAAGGCAACACCCACCGCTCAGGCTCCACTGGACTGTTTTGGATTGCTAGGTATTGGGGGGGAGGAACGTGCAGATCTGTCCTAGCAAAGGAGGGAGAGCTTGTACCTGAATAAAACCTGGTCTTAAAGGTGCCACTGGACTGTTTTGGGCTGGGGTGGGGGCTCTGCAGCTTACCTGGCTGCTTCTTGCTCTGACTGAGGGCTGCTGGGAGCAGGGGGTGGGGCTTGTTGCATGTGCCCGCCCCCTGGGCTCTTTACTGCCGGAGCTCCGCTCCTGTGCGCTCTGGCAGGAAATGACCCCTGCTTGTTCTCCATCTAACGACACAGAGTGTATCTTGCTCTTTTTCTGATACCTGAAAGAAGGATACAGTTTTCATCCCCCTGCCTGCTCTTCGGAGGCCCCGGCATGTTCAGCAGCACCAGCTGGGCGTGTTGTGATTTGTTGAGCACGACGCCATTCAGCCTGACAGCCGTGTGCATCCTCCTCACGTTGGAGTGATTCCTACGACACAACAGCAATGAGACACAGATCAGCAGGCTTTGGCTCACCAACAGTAAAAGAAAATCTTATTGCCGCGGTCAAAAGTTCTTAAAGCCATAACAACTAGCAATGAACGTCATGGTATTTGTAAAAGTAAAAAAAACACAAACACTGAGGCAAAGCTAGGGTGCCACGTTTATGATTCAGATTAGGGAGGGGCAATTTGCAGCATGCAGAGCAGACCTGGCCCCCCCGGGCACAACTCTGTCGTCTCCCTCCACGCCAACCCCAGGAGCTGTACCAAATTTCAATCGAGGACCAAGGAAACAAGTTTCATGAATCAAGAGACAAAACATGGAAAGGCTCACCTTTTGCAAAAGCAAAAGGCCGCCTGCCTTTGAAAGAACCATTTCCAACCATTTCCAACCAATGCCCTCGCTCCTCCTGAAACCTCCTCCTGCTGGCTGATTCTGGCTCCCGGGCGCCTGCCCACCTCCAAGGGGCCCTGACTGCCTCCTCCGCCCGTGCTGATGAGCACAGAATCCGGATTCCGATTCACACCTTGACTGGAAGGTCAGCACTTTCCAATAAATGAGAAAAACCAAGACGACCTCCTGTTCCAGCCTCTCTTTCTCAACTAAAACCAGAGAGACGGAGACTGTTCTCATCTACGCCACCTCTCCCCCTTCAAGGAGAGGAAGAGACAGGAGCCGGCCTTCTGCTCTCACTGGTCTTGAAAAGGCAGCGCTGGGTAAGGGAGGTGGTCTGCTCCCCCGCCTGGACCCTGACGAAGCGGAGAGTGAGAAGAGGACAGCTGGCCAACAAGACTGTTCTCCTAGAGAATGCACTGGCATTCAGGTCTGTGCTGGAGGAAGCCCAAAACGCTTTGCCCTCATTATGCTGGAGGGCAGTCAGTGGCCATTATTTCTAAATGAAACATCTCTCTGCTGAAGGAAACCCAGCGCCCTTCCCCAAATCTCCCCCCTCAGCTTTCTTGGAGGAAAGAGGAGCAGGGTACGGTTCCAAGTATGGACAGAAGGATGGAAGGACAGAAGTATGGACAGAAAGTGATGCTCTGTCTTCTTGGTGCTTGGGGGGGGGGGCAAGAGTGGGAGGGCTTCTAATGTCCTGGCCCCACTGGTGGACCTCCTGATGGCACCTGGTATTTCTGGCCACTGTGTGACACAGAGTGTTGGACTGGATGGGCCTTTGGCCTGATCCAACACTGGCATCTCTTATGTTCTTATGAATGAGATGCAGCGCAAGGTTCATGGAGTGCCTGACGCTCTACTCCCCATCCGTAGGCCTTGAGGGTGCTTGCTAATGCTCTCTCGTGGAGGGCCGTGGCCAAGAGGGAGGAGCTGGTGTTTGAACCCAGCCTCACCCAGTCACCTACAAGTCTTCACGGAAAGGCCATCTGCAGCTGGAATGTCCGCTGAGTTTCAGGAAGCAAGACATTCGCTCCCTCTTTAAGGTGAAATCTTGCCTGTTTTCACAGGACAGTTTTAGCCAAGGCTGCATCCACACAGCACGGCCTGTGGCAATATCACTAGGCTCTAGCAGAGTCATTCACAATCAGGTTGGATTGTCTTCACAGGATAGCCCAAATGTGACTGACTGCTTGAAAACGTAATACCCATTGATGTACAGAGGCAACTAAGAATATTGTATGCCCCTCAGGCAAGATGTTTAGAGGCAGATACGGCAGACATGTACCATCATATCGACAGATGGGCATTAATGGACAAATTATGGTAAACAAGCTCGTACTGTTGCCAGAATCCAATCTACCTCAATGCAAGAGTGGAAAATAAATCTGCATAAGAGGGGAAGGACACTTTCTTCAGGCAGAGGGTGGGGTGCCACTGCAAATGGTCCTCCTAAATTTGGCTTAAAGCTCTCAATGAACTTAGCCAACAAGGCCTTTGCATATAACTTTGCATGACATTGTCCACACAGAGCGCCGCCCCCCCCCCCCCCGGACGCTGTGCCACCTTAAAGGAGGGCTGGATGAGTTCGCATTCTATTCTCATTTTCAGTGCACAGAGTTCTAACAATACTTCATAGAAATGGAACAGTGGCAAATGTGGCCCTTGACATATACCACTCCCTATTTTTCCCTCTAATCCCCACCCCAGAACCCCACAATAAGCGGAACACTGGCCATCAAATTGCTATCCTAATGTACTGCAGTTTGGGTGGATCCAAGTGCTGCTCTGAAATTCGGGCTCACATGCAAACATGGTGAAAAGTACTGGGTTCGATACATCAGGACCACGACATTGGAGAAGACTCATTTATTGTACTTAACACATGGAACAGGAACTAACGGCTGGGAGGCCAACTTTATACAATTGTGGAGGGACACCCCTAGGTCCTATTGGCAGGTGTTAAATTCCCCCCCACGTTCCTCCTCGAGCCAGTTTGGTGTAGACTCTAATCTGGGAGAACCGGGTTTGATTCCCCACTCCTCCACTTGCACCTGCTGATGTGACCTTGGGTCAGTCACAAGCTCTGGCACAGCTGTCCTTGGAAAAGAGTCGTTTGTGTCAGAGCTCTCTCAGCCCCACCCACCTCACAGGGTGCCTGTTGTGGGGAGGGGGAGGGGAAGGAGTTTGTAAGCCGCTCTGAGACTCCAAGTGAAGGGCGGGGTATAAAACCAATCTCTTCCTCTTCTTCTTACTTATAGTTCAGGAGCCTAGTCCCTACTGTCTTCTGGATTGAAGCTCTAGCTGCCTCTGGCTGGCGTCAGGCAGTATCAGAAGAACCCCCCCCCGGCTGGGGTTAAGCACTGGGAGGACGGAGGGGGAACTGGAATTAAAAGGGATAGTTGGTGGAATGTTCAGTACCCTTTCCTCCCATTTCTCTCCCCTTTCCCAAGCCACCTTTCAGTTGAGAAGGGGCAGCTGGACACTTGGAAACAGAAACTGTTCCACAACCTGCATTTCTGGTCTTCAGACACCCTCCCACCCCCCATGAAATGTCGGCACCATCTGTTACCACCCAATTTGAATTTTCACGTGCCTGGCTGTGTTATCATCTTCACTTCTAGTCTAGGTCTGAAACCAAATTTTCCTTCGCTTAAATGGTAGCCATTTGGCAAAACCCCTGAATTGGAACACCTCAAGTGCAGTGTTCCCTCTAAGCTGACTTAGTGTGAGCTAGCTCACAATTTTTTAGCCTCTGGCTCACACATTTTTGTCCTAGCTCAGGAAGGATGGCTCCAGAGCAAAGTAATTTATGCAGCAGCCAAATCGTTCACTCACAACTTTAGTGCCAGTAGCTCACAAAGTAGAATTTTTGCTCACACGACTCCACAGCTTAGAGGGAACATTGCTCAAGTGCCAATGAGATGAACCAACTGAACTGGGATGACAGAAAAGCAAAGCAAATTGAACTAATAATCCATAGGCAATTTCAAGGACAACTTGCCTTTTGAGAACTGAGTACTATCAAGACAGAGGAGTAGAAGACCATATAGAGGAAGATGTCGAGCCTGTGCTCTTACACTTTAGTATTTGCCATGTTTATATCTGTTAGGTCTTCAATTCCGGAACAGGCTCAGTTCAGTCATGCAAAACCATAACATGTTTCAACTATGATTAGATTGTGAAACCAAAATTCAGCTCACAGATGGTCACTTAAATCCTGGCGTGCATTGGCAAACACTAGTTTCACCACCTCTGCCCTTTACCACCACTCCCCCTGTGGAAACCTGGTTGGTATTCTGCCCGCACCAGGACAAGCCAGTGCCAAGGAAAAAAGCCAGTATTTGGTTGGGATGCCTGCATTTGTATGTCTTGTGAAACTGCAGTTAAAACCAACTGCAAACCATGGTTTTAGGTCCTGGTATGATAATACTAACCTAACTAACCACTGCTAGTGGAGTGGCCCGCATGTAGATAATCAAGAGTGTCCATCATTAGCTTAATTAAACTTGCTTTCATGAAATGCCTAACCTGAGCCAGTCTTTCCAGAAGAAATATCTCTCTCTCTCTCTCTCTCTCTCTCTCTCTCTCTCTCTCTCTCTCTCTGTCTGTGTGTCTGTGTGTCTCTCTACAGAGATCTCTCTTTCTCTCTCTCTCTCTCTGCTGGACAGGATGATTGAATGCCAACAATTACTATGGAGGATGAATATGTATAAAGATTTTACCCCCCTTTTTAACATGAAGGAACATC
This sequence comes from Gekko japonicus, assembly GCF_001447785.1. NCBI lineage: Eukaryota > Metazoa > Chordata > Lepidosauria > Squamata > Gekkonidae > Gekko > Gekko japonicus. Next base: position 57,869 of record NW_015171625.1, read on the forward strand.
AGTGTGCAGTGGAAAGATTCAGGGTACAAAGGAAAAGATGACTCACACAGAGAGATCTTTCAGTAATTCTCTAAATGGGGGAAAGAAACCCAGGGCTACAGAAGGGGAAAATGTTGCGCCACTGAGGTTGAATGATGTGCCAGAACAATGGCCACATCTAATCACATAAAACTCTATTGATAAGATTATCTGCTGTTATGGTCAGTTTGAAAAAAGTGGAAGGACTCAAAGGTATGGAAAAATACTGACAAATAAAGGAACTGGAAAACGAACAACATTGCAGCTTAACAAACCCAATCCCCTATTTTTATCCCCTTTAACTCCACCCCCACTGCCAATATCATAGCCATAATCTTTGCAGTTATGTCAATGTTAGGTTATCCAAAAAACTATCATGCATCTGGTTGCTGAGATAATTGGAGGGGCATCACACCCCTGGGATTTTGATCAAGGAAATGTCACGTGTTTTATACTGGCAAATGGTGACCTATATTTTATGAGACACATAATGTGATTTATTCTTTTTTTTGAGGGGGGGGGATAAAGAGAGTGCTAGCTTAGAAAAGGGAGAGCAACATAAAAGGAAAATACGACAGGAGAGCTAAGCCATCACAGTCACATGCTAACATATAAATATGCGGCACACTGAAAACTGAAAAGCAGCTGATCTGAAGGAGGCAGGCAGCTACGGTTAAACAATAAAGCACAAGAAAACAGAAAAACAACCTAAATCAATGTTGACTTACAGATTTCCCCATTCTCTATATGAAAAAAACAAATGTATAAATATGTTAGTTTATGAATACGCGAGGCACATTTTCCCCAGAAGAGTAGCTGAAATACTCTATATCTTTATTCACTCCATGTTTTCATCACCAGTAACCAAAAGGCTTCATGTCATTAAAAAAACAACCTTCACAGGATACACACGGTCTCTAAATCAACAAACACTTCCATTGCCTCCCATTCATTTTTTAATACCATACAAAACTGGTTGCTCTTGATGAATACTTCAAGCACTGCAAAGGTTTCCCGCGTAACGTCCTTCCCCCCCCCTTTAAACAGTGCTTGAAGAGGGACAGATAGCCACCTAAAATGAAATTAAAATTTGAAGACACTGAAAAGCGTGTTTTTGACGCTGGTTATGAATCTTGCCACCCCTCCCCACGAACCATGAGCACGGCTTCCACAACAAATCCTCCCTGCAGTGGATGAGACCTGAAGTGCTCCCAGATCTCCCCGATTCCTCAGTCCACAGGATCACTTGGTTTGGAGACCGCGCAGCACAGTGGCTGAACTGTGATCTGGAATGATCTCCTCAGACCAGTTCTCCCTCGGCCTCAAGCATATGGGGACCGTGAATATTTATTCCGCTGCTGTAAGGATTACAGACGATAATGCGTGCCAGGCGCTTTGGATACGGAAGGTACGAGATTAAGTATTATGATCACCATGATTAGATGTTACTTTCAACCTGTGGGGGTCGGAGAAGGGGGTCCTGCTTCTTTCCTCTCATACAGAATTCAGTAGCCTAAACTCTGACCATGTTGCCCCTCTCTAGCAGGTGGCAATTTTACGGGGGCAGCCTTTGTATTAAAGTTGTGCACTGCTCAAGCATTCAAATATTCAGCTCCTATAGCTACTTGGCAAGCTGAAAACTAGCCTATTTGTATTTTGCCGTTCATACAGTGTTCCTGAACCACTCAGCTTCACAGTGCTATTTGAAATGTGCATACATTCAAATGAAAAGATACATTCAGAGTGATTAACACATGGAATTCACTGCCACAGGAGGTGGCAGCGGCTACAAGCCTGGACGGCTTCAAGAGTGAATTGGATAAACATATGGAGCAGAGGTCCATCAGTGGCTATTAGGTATAGACAGGAACTCTCAGGTTGGGGCAAGGGATGCTCTGTATTCCTGGTGCTTGGGGGGGGGGCAACAGTGGGAGGGCTTCTAGTGTCTTGGCCCCACTGATGGACAATGTTCCCTCTAAGCTATGGAGTCCTGTGAGCAAAAATTCTACTTTGTGAGCTACTGGCATTAAAGTTGTGAGCAGGTGATTTGGCTACTGCATAAATTAGTTTGCTCTGGAGCCATCCTTTCTGAGCCTAAGACAAAAATGTGTGAGTCAGAGGCTAAAAGACTGTGAGCTAGCTCACACTAACTCAGCTTAGAGGGAACACTGCTGATGGACCTCCTGATGGCCCCTGGTATTTTTGGCCACTGTGTGACAGTGTTGGACTGTATGGGCCATTGGCCCGATCCAACATTGGCGTCTCTCATGTTCTTAACATTTAAAAACAGTTCATTTTCTCCTAGAGAGATGATGACCCTAAAAGTAATCTTACTGAAGGCCTAAAAATAAATGGACGTCAACAGGGCAGGCTGGTATCGCTCTGGGGGGGAGGGTGGGGTATAAATCGAATAAAATAAAGAATAAATAGACATAAATACAGGCACTGGCAGGTGCATCCGTGGGTTGGAACGGTATAAGTCATAAGCTTGTGGGGGCTCTTGGGCCAGTGGAGAAATTCACTGAAGCAACTGAGGAAGCAGATTTTCACTATTTTATTATCACTAATTTTCATACCCGAACCCCAATCTGCTTCATCACAATATGGAGCATTAGAGAATTTTAGCAGTTGATAGTCTCATTTTCATGGTCCCTCTTGCAGAAACCCAGCAAATGCTCTAACTACCCAAACTTATTACAGAAACAATATTTATATAGCTAAAGGCAGATATACTATGACTCCTGTTAACACAGGACATAAACATCTAACCAATAGATAAAACACACACTGTACTATCTCTAAATTTACACTATTAACTTTGGGATGAAAACATTATTTACATTTAAGTTCTGAAATTAGGAAATTAAAAAAAGGTTTGCATCAGATAACAAATGTGTAAAGATTGCAAAAGACAGGCACCTTGTACAGCTGATCATAAATATCCTAAGTTACATTAGGGATTTTTTCCCCCACTTAAGTAGCAACAGTTTTTATTAGCTTTTTTTTTTAAAAAAAGGTCAGAAAACCTTTCCATTACTGTGTGGCACAAAGCAATTTCCTTTCCACTTATTTAAGCAGTTTTATCTGCAAGGTAAAACCAGCCTAGGAAATTATTGCTAGGTTTACATCACCATCTAGTGGCCACCAAAGTATCCCTTTCAGTTATCACTGAAACACATAATGCACCAGATCTACAGCAGTTGCAAACATGGAAAAACATGGGGTTGCACTTACCTGTAACCTTTGCTCTTCAAGTGGTCCTCTGTCCAGGCACACATTGGACTGCACTTCTGCAGGCCGGCCATGGAGAGGAGCGAGCGAGCTTTTAAAGATAATTTTCTAGACTCCCAAGAGTGCTTCCACTCCCACTCACTGTGTTTAGTGTGTTTTTCCCACCCAATTGTCACGTGATGTGGGAGGGGCAAGTGTTCTTCCATCAGTTCTCCCTTCGCCACTGTAATAATGTGACCAAATAATGAATAGCCCACAGCGGGGGAAGGAGGGAGGGACGCGTGCCTGTACAGAAGACCACTCGATGACCAAAGGTTACAGGTGACCTTTTCATCTTCGTGGCTTCCCACATGGCAGAATAGCAAGCTCACTTACCAAGTGACAGCAAAACAAAGCGATTGCAGCACTGCTTTCCCCACAGCTGCCCCACTCCTGGAGTCAGCATCCATTTGAACAATGGCGCATGAAAGTCGAAGGTACCGGCCAAACGGCTGCCTTACACACGGCCACGAGTGGTGGCCCAGGGCCCTTGTTGCGTGCCGACACAGTGAATGGACATCGAGTATCAGCCTCAGAGTACGCTAAATAGCTGACACTATCCATCTCAATAGCGTCCGCGCAGAGGCAGCCCTTCCTGTACTGCAGCCTCTGAAACACACAAAGCTTTGTCATTCCTAAAGAGTTGTGTTCGTTTCAAATGAAATAGAAGGGCTCGTCTCACGTCTAATGCGTACATTGTCCTTTCTGATGAGGAAGCTGGGGATGGGAAGAAGGCTTTGAGAGGGATGTCCTGCCCCAAGTGGAACCGCAAAACCACCTGTGGAAGAAACACCATGCGTGGCCCCACTGCTGGACCTCCTGATGGCACCTGGTATTTTTGGCTTCCACGACAGAAGCTGCAGACCACAAGTAGCCATCGGCTCAAAAGGTCTGCCCATAAGCATCTTAAGCACCATGGGTAGGTCCCATGCTGGCGCAGGACCACACGACGGAGGAAAGAAGTGGGACAGACCCTTAAGAAACTTCTTGATATGAGGGTGGGAAAAAACAGAATGCCCGTCAATCAGTGGGTGGTTAGCCAAGATTGCGGCTAAATAGACCTTCAGTGAGGCACAGCTAAGGCCTAAGTCCAAACGTGACAACAAGAACCTGAAGATTGCCATCAAATCAGAAGGGGGTGGTGGCAATCTCAACAAGTCAAGGTAAGACAAGAATTTCTTCCACTTTCCAGTGTAAGAAATCCGGGTAGACGACTTGCGACAGTTCAACAGAACGTGATCTACTCTGTCTCGGAATTCTTGAAAGGGATCCTCCAGACTGTGAGCCTGAGACACTGCACATCGTGATGCAGTATCCGTCCTCTCCCTGCGAGGAGAAAATTTGCTGCTGGAGGAAAATGAACGAGGGGAGCCCTTGGATAGGTGGAGCAGAGTGGGGAACCAATGTTGTCGGGGCCACCACGGAGTCACTAGGAGACATCGTGGCCGTTCCTGCATTAGCTTGACTATCACTCTGGAGATTAGAGGAATCGGAGGGAAGAGGAACACGTGAAGACGTGCCCACGGGATCAGAAGACCATTGCCCAGCGACAGAGGATCTGTCCCTGCTCTGGAACAAAACAGACGGCACTTCTTGTTTTTGTGTGTTGCAAACACATCCACCTCTGGATGGCCCCAGAGGCGAAAGGTCAGTTGGAGATATAGCCAATTGAGCTCCCACTCATGCTCCAATGCCCCTCCTCTGCTCAAGAAGTCCGCTTGGACGTTCAACGTACGCGGAAGATGAGTGGCTCTCAGGAACGTGCTCCCTGACTGGCACTCATTCCATATTTCTAAGGCTAGATGACACAGTCCCCTGGATACCGTACCTCCCTGTTGGTTGATATAACACAGGGTCATCGTGTTGTCCGTCAGGACAGTGACTACCTGCTGGGCCACCAGGTGGTGGAAAGACCAGAGTGCATATTGTACCGCCAGCAACTCCAGAAAATTGATGTGATTGTGGGCTACATGGGGTTCCCATTGAGCCCCGACACAAATCCCCTTCAGGTGTGCGCCCCAACCCCAGGGTTGACACGGGCGGATGAAATGGGGCTCCTGCTAGTAGATTTACAGGATCTGTCCACCAGAGCAGCGAGCCCAAAACAGCCATTGGAAAGACAAGATGAAGGGATTGAGGTTGACTCTGCGAACTGCCAACCTAGCAGTTCGAAAGCAAGAAATTGCAAGTAGATAAATAGGTACCACGTCAGTGGGAAGGGAACAGCGTTCCGTGCGCCTTGGTGTTTAGTCATGCTGGCCACATGACCACGGAAACATCTTCGGACAGCGCTGGCTCTTCAGCTTGGAAACGGAGATGAGCACCGCAGCCCTAGAGTCAGATTCGACTGGCTTTCGAGCAAGGGAACCTTTACCTTTTACTGTGGATGAAACTTGTGGACAAACCAGAGTTGCAGAGGTCTCATGTGCAGTCTGGCAAAGACAATTACGTTGATGGGGGCCGCCATCAAACCTAGCAGTCTCTGGATTTGTTTCGCCCGGGCGTGCCCGGTCTTGCGGAATAGAGTTGGATTTTTTAGCTGGTGGTTCAGAAGCCGAACAGGGTACAGTTGATTCCCCAGCAATCTGTGGCACTCTGACTGTCACGACAGAGCTCACTGACAGTGCCCTAAAATGGTTCACTGTCGTTCTTTTGAGCATTTGATCTGGGGCAGCTAAAACGTTCTCCCAGAGAGCCATTTTTAATCAAGCCACCCTGCCTTCCCTCGCCTTCGGCTTGAGGTGACAGCAAGCCAGGTATGAGACTGTGTCATGGCCGTTTCTAAGGCCTAGAAGGCAGGTTGAGTGTTCATTGTTTTGGGCCATTTTGGCACCACGCTGTCCACACTTATTGAACAGAGTCCTATTCAGAAAATCCCTGAGGAGAAATATTCTCTATTCTCAAAGAGAACACTGAAAAGAATCTGTCCTCTCTTAGCAGTGGCAAAAAGAGAACGGATGGAAGCAGGGGTCATTTCATAGGAAAAGAGGCGCAGGAGCTCATTAGCACACCTCATTAGCATATACCACACCCCCCTGACATCACCGGAAGTGTGTCAGAAGGAAACACCCACCGCTCAGGCTCCACCCCAAAAAATCTCCGGGTATTTCCCAACTCAGACCTGGCGAGCCTGCCTGGAGGAACAATTTGGGAAGCAGCCTTTTCTCACACACTCTTTTCTCACACACTCTTTGCATGCCAGTGAAACTACAGCTGCCACCTTGCTCCTTCTTAAAGGGGTTTAGTGATTTAGGCCATATAACGATTAACTGAAGAGAACAAGGGGGTAAAAATGGACTGCAGCACTGCAGACTGATTTTTGGAACAGCTCTCCTTGGCCAAAAACTCTTTGCAGATGGATAACCCGTACAGCGTAATAGATCCAGGAGGGCGGCTGTGTTGGTCAGAAGCAGCAGGGCCAAGTTGGAGTCCAGCAGCACCTTTAAGACCAACAAAGTTTAATTCTGAACACATCTTGTGTGCATGCACGCCTCTTCAGATACAAGAAAGCTGCGGGATGGGTAGAGGTTTCCCCCTCTGTTGTGCTAGCTTTTGTCAGCTAGCTGCCATGTTTTGCTTGCTCCCTTCTCCGATCCTGGCGCTACGGCAGATGCCTCTTGGCTTGCTCGCTGCTCTGCCTGCTTGCCGTAAACAGCGATAGGGAGACCATGAGAACCAGTGTTGCCAGAATGAGTTATCTGTCTGACCTTGTGACGGGGGGAGGGCTTGCGTTCCACCGCTGGTGTGAATATTTCGGCTCTCATGGAGCACTGAGACTCTCCCGCTTATTATGTAACCTCCCGCCGGGAGAATTCCCGCCCGCCCGCGTGCTCGGATTTCATTTGCTTAGCCATTTGCCTCATCCTGCTATATGAAGGGATGGTTCCGCCCTATTGTCATTCCTAACAATAACCCTGTGGACATGGTAACAGACCTGTAGTCTAATAAAGCATAACGCTTCCCAGGAAACGTGTGTGGAGATTTACTTGCTGTTGAACCTGACAGCTTTCCACTTGCAGGCTAGGTGGTGCATTGCACCCAAGAGAGAATTCTAGGTCTCCTACCTACAGGATAAAGTCTACACTGCCTCCCCAGCCAACACTGAACCACCTCGAGTCAACCCGGCCTTACTTGTCCATGCACATGGTTAGGG
>NW_015171625.1:65421-67333 GCF_001447785.1 Gekko japonicus
GCTCGAGCAAGACAGGGCTATGAGCAAGCCCCTGGAGGAGGAGGAGGAGGAGTTGGACACGAAGAAGAAGAAGATGAAGACGACGATCTGGGGTGCCCCTGGGGGGGCAGGAAAGGGAACAGGGGGGAGCCCAACAGCTGGAGAACTTGCTCAGCCACAGCGCAGCAAAGCCCCCCCGCAGTCCCGGAGCATCCAAAGCCATGTTGGGGGCCTGAGGCCGCTCCGTCAGAGGACCAAGAGTCTCGCTCCACCCGCCCGCCTTCACCAGCTCTCCACCATCTTCCGCATGCAGCCCATGGGGGGGGGCCCTCGACCTTGGCGCCTTTTGCTCACTCACAGGACCCTGGCGGCTGTCCAGACCGGACCCTCGGGGTGCAGCGGGGCTGGTTGCTAGGGGCAACCTCGGCAGCTGCCCGCAAACTCCGAGCCCAGCCGCCACCACCTCCTCTCGCTCCCCCTCCTTTCCCAAATTTCTTCCCCCCCACTTCCCCACCCCCAAGCTGGCCGCCCCTGCCCCGCTGCAGGGAAATCCCCCTCCTGCAATCCTCTCCCAACTTTCTCCCCCCCCACTTCCCCACCCCGAAGCTGGCCACCCCTGCCCCGCTGCAGGGAACCCCCCCTCCTGCACAGCATCCCAACAGGTGGCTGAAAGCCTGTCCCCCACATGCCGCCGTCCCCCCCCCTGCAGCAGGCAGGCAACAAGTGCAGCGGCAGCAGCAGAGAATCCCCCCTGGCGGTCCACTTCCACCCCCCGCCTCTGCCCAGCCGCGAGGCTCCCGCCCGGAAGCCCGCCCAGTCAGCAGCTCCCGACAGCCAGGGGATTCTTTCTGGGCAGGGCAATGGACTGCCGACGTGTGTGCAGAGCAGGTGCTGCTCCAAGGCGAAGAGGTGCCAGTCACTGCTGCTGCTGACCGATCTCAGCTCACCTGGAAGCCACGGAAGGAGAGGCTCTGCAGACCCCTGACCCTGGGTCTCTCTCTGCCCACAAGCAGGTGAGCCTACGGCTTTGCAAGGCATCCCCCCCCGCAATACACACACGCCCGCAGCTAGCCAGCCCCAGTCGCCCAGCCCAGCTCCCCGCCCCTGGCCCCTTTCCCGGGACCCCTCTTCAATTTACCTCTTTCATGTTGCTCCTCGCGGCCCGACTGAGGGCTGCTGGGAGCAGGGGGTGGGGCTTGCTACATGTGCCCGCCCCCTGGGGTCCTGACTGCAGGAGCGTTGCTCCAGTGAGCTCCGGCAGCGAACAACCCCTGGATGAAAGAGTGCTTGCCCTCCACCATGTGATGACTGGGCAGGAAAAACACACTCAACACGCGGAGTGGGAGGGGGAGCGCTCTTGGGAGGCTAGAAGATTCTGTTTAAAAGCTCGCTCGCTCCTCTCTGTGGTTGGCCTGCGGAAGCGCAGTCCCATGCGTGCCTGCACGGAAGCCAGGAGGAGCACCGCTATTGCCAAAAGTGCATGGAAAACATTAAGGTCTCACAACTGACATTGTCTTTTAAAATGGCAATGATTCTAAACCTACACTTAAAAAAAAAAAAGACTCCAGAAGTTGCCTGCAAAGGATTGTTCAACAGGATTCCAATTAAGACTCCACTCCTTCTGTACTCTGATGCTGCTGTATGGAAGGCATGTGATAAATGGCCAGGGCGAGCTGAGTCTGGTCAGATCTGAGAAGCTACACAGGATCGGCCCCGTTTAGTACTTGGGTGGGCACCCACCAAGGAAGTCCAGGGTGGCTACTGGAGGCAGCCAATGGTGAACCACCTCTGAATGTCTCTTGCCTTGAAAGCCCCACGGGGTTGCCACTAGTCCACTGTGACCTGGTGGCACTTTTCATCACCACCTTTTGTACTCTGCTGCTGCTGCTGCTGTGCTGAAGCCACGGGATAAAGCACACCTGCGTCGCAGGAA
>NW_015171625.1:67357-69814 GCF_001447785.1 Gekko japonicus
CAGGAATGCACAGCTGGATTCTAAGCTCCTTGAGGTAGGGATCTCTTCTTACTGCTTCGATTCAGGTGGGCAGCCATGTTGGTATGAACCAACAGAATAAAGTTTGAGCCCAGTGGCACCTTTAAGGCCAACAAAGATTAGCCGTATGCAGGCACATGAAAGCTTACACCCAGAATTAAACTTTGTCGGTCTTAAAGGTGCCACTGGACTCAAACTTTGTTTCCTGCTTATGTTACTCTGCAAGCTGTGCTATACATGGAAGGCAGAACATTAATGCCACCGCCACCGCCACCACCATCAATACACCATTGTTCTCAAAGAGCTTCCAATATTTTCCTCTTATTATTTACATCAGAGGCTGTGAAGATGTGTGTTTTTTCCTTGGAGGCTTGACATGAGCAAAACCTTCACCAGAAGGTTTAAAAAGGTCTCTCTCTCTCTCTCTCTCTCTCTCTCTCTCTCTCTCTGGGCAGAGAACAGGCAAGAAGAGGGAAGTCGGTCCAATTGCTTTCCAGCTTACATATGCTAATAGCTCTAGCAGGAGAGACAATGGGATGGGCAAGTCCCCCCCTCCCCTTTCAAGCAGGGAACAGAGATTTGGAGGTGTTATTAAATGCTAGAGAGGCTTCAAGAAGAAAATTTCTGGAGACATCAGGAAGAGCTTCCTTGACTTGGCCTGACCAGGTCAGCGAGAGGAGAAAAGGAGAGGTGATAAAAACTTCTTGCTGCAGGAAGAAGGTCCCTTTTCCTTGGGTGCTCAGTCCATGAAAGGACCTCTCTCCGTGGGGAAGGCAGCCATTGACCATGGGCTCGCCTAGAGAGCTAGAGCAAGCTTCAAGGTAATAGGTGCTCTGGAGAGATTTGTAACTTCCTAAACATAAGGAGCCTGTCCTATTTTAACATCTGATAGGACACGTATAGAGAGAATCACTGAATCACAGAGCTGGAAGGGGCCATACAGGCCATCTAGTCCAACCCCCTGCCCAATGCAGAAACAGTCTACAGTACCCCTGACAAGTCTTTGTCCAGCGGCTGCGTAAAGACTGCCAATGAGGGGGAGCTCACCACCTCCCGAGGCAGCTGATTCCACTCTTGAACAACTCTTACTGTAAAAAAGTTTTTCCTAATATCCAGCCAGTACTTTCCCGCCCTTAATTTAAACCCATTATTGTGAGTCCTTTCCTCTGCTGCCAAGAGGAACAGCTCCCTGCCCTCCTCTCAGTGACAGCCCTTCAGATACTTCAAGAGAGCAATCATGTACCCCCTCAACTGCCTCTTCTCCAAACTGAACATTCCCAGGTCCCTCAGTCTTTCCTCATAGGGTCTAGCCTCCAGGCCCCCAGAGAGAGACAGAAGATTTGCGTTTTACCAATTTCTTTTGGTTCCCTTGCTCAAACTGGTGCTGTGCTAAAAGTATGCTTGTGAACATTTTCTTTTTAATAAATACTCTATAACTTAAGATGCTGGCAGCGGTTCTCTGTACCACATAGACCTCTGCTGTCTCAGACATGCTATTCTAAAAAGAGCACCAAGGGGAAGGTAGGCAGTTGGAACAGCCCTTTAGGGGTGCACAAAGCCACAAAGCCGTGGTGACCAGGCGCTGGGCAGCAGGAGACACAGAGGCCAGGCCTCAGAATGTGGAATGGAAGCTGGGAGTCCTCCAGACCCTCCCAGTGGGCAATTCTGTACAAAGGTCAGGTGGTGGTGACCCTACCCAAGAGTGGAAGAAATACCTAGGAGGGTAGGACGGGATAGTGCCCACAGGCCAGAGCGGGCCTGTTCTGCCACAGAGGCTCAGGAGACAACCTTATGGACCACACTTATTTCATAAGAGAACAACACATACACACAGAGAGAGTACATATTTAAACACAGATGTGTGTAGTCGAGAATGTGGAATCCAGAGATCAGCTGGAAGTTGGTTTCTTAATTGTATCAAAACAAAGGAAACCTTGAAGTCTAAGTGTGAGAGGAGGGAAACAGATTAATTTACGCTTTCTGCAGCGATCCCAATTTAAAGGTAACTACAGCACCAGAATCCAACGGGTTAGTGTATTCTTACATCTTTAACAATGGCACAAACCTGCCAGACAACACTAACTAAAGCCAATGCTTAACGTTTATCTGAGTTTGAGACTTCCAATATAAAACACCTAACAACCTGAATTGAACATGTATGTACTTACGGTTTCATACTGAAGATGTCCTTGTAGCCTGCCATACATGTTTCCTTATTTTTATGCTTCTCAGATATAAACTTTTCTTTTGTCCATGTCATCTGTACTTTTTCTGGTGTGGCGACAGCTGTGAGAGATTTAACCATCCCCGTTGAGTGGGATGCAGTGTTTCTGTCGTGGATCAACTGAGCCTGACCAAACACAAACGAGCAAAAGAAAGATTGGAAAGTCAGGGAAACTGAATTGGCAGAGGCCTTTTCTCGTACTACACAACCACTTT
>NW_015171625.1:69824-75698 GCF_001447785.1 Gekko japonicus
TAGGGAAAAAAGGGCACTTTAATGTTTAAACTTGTTAGAAGACCCATTATATTCAAGAGGGTTAGTTCCTAGTTTAAAGCTAATCACATATCTGAGTGATTTATCAAAATAGAGGAAAGTCCATCCTTCAGTTGACCTCAGGCGGGCTCAAATACTGTTTCCAGATCAGGAAATGCATGTATGTGTTAAACTTCAATACCGGAGCTGATAAGATGACATACAGAATGGCCACTGTTGAAAGGACAAGGGAAACATACACACATCACACACACACACACACTCTCACTTTCCAGAAACCCATAAAAGGAACCTATAAAAAAGGTGAAACCTTAAAGAAAAAATGCAGGAATGACATGACCCACCAAACATTGTTTTGTCTACAACAAATATCCAGCTTCAAAAAGTCCTGGAGGTTGGAGGTTCTGTCATTTGGAATCTGAATTCTGGAACTCTAAAACTCTATCCCATATTTAGACGATGAAGAAGAGGAGACTGGATTTATACCCTGGTCTTCACTACCCAAAGGAGTCTCAGAGCAGTTTACAATCTCCTTTCTCTGGCTCAAAAAACAACATGGTGATTAGTTGCGTGCTCAGAATAAACTCTAGTTTGAGCTGCTGATGCCAGGTTGCCTCCAGCTGACATGCTCAGTTGTCACCACAAAAGCACGCAGGCACAGAGGTCCTCCATGAAGCCATCAAGTGGACCGCCAACAGCCCCGAGACTTCAGACTCCTGCCCCCCAGTGAGCCACAAGACCCGAGGGCCACCGCCTGGCGAGCCTGATCCAATGGCTGCTATTCTCCTGGGCAGTTAGATTTGAGTCCAGTCGCACTTTGGAGACCAACAAGGGTTTCAGGGAGTGAGTTTCCGGGAGTCAAAGCTCCTTTTGTCAGACACGGGGCTTTGGCCCTCAAAAGCCGACACCCTGAAACCAGCACAAGACCCTGTGCTCTTCACTAAGGCAGTGGTGGCGAACCTATGGCACGGGTGCCAGAGGTGGCACTCAGAGCCCTCTCCGTGGGCACGCGTGCCATCGCCCCAGCCAGGCCCAGACCATCATTAAAATGTTGAATTCTCTACCAAATAATTTTAAGTAAATGAAAGCATTTGGGATTGCTTTCCTTACTTTGTTTGGATCATCTTAAGTTAATATATGAGTGGTTTTTTTCTAAAGTAAAACCTCAGTATTCAGGTTAAATTGCCGTGCTGGCACTCTGCAATAAATAAGTGCTTCCTTGGGTAGTTTCAGTGCTATTGTCTGATAACTTCCCTGACAATCAAACCTGTACAGTTGCTATGGCTTTTTTGCTAATGCAATAAATATGATGATGATGATGATGATGATGATGATGATGATGATGATGTGGGTTTTGGGTCGCAGTTTGGGTGCTGGGTCTCTAAAAGGTTCACCATCACTGCACTAAGGCATAAGAGACATTTCTTGTAGCTGTCAGTGTGGGGGATTTTGACCCACAGGGCCTGCATTTCTGAAGAGCACTTTTTGTGCCCTTGTCTGAGCACTAGGGTCTCTGGAGACAGAGGACTGAGGTAGAAATTGCTGGCAGTTAGTGCTGGTTGAAGACGAGCCAGAGCTTCTACTAGCAAACCTCTCGCAGCAGCAGCAGCTCTGCTGGAAAAGGCAGGAAACAGTGGGGGGGGGGGAGAAGGGGGGGCCCTCAGTTGTTTTGAGCTTCCAAAACCTGTCCGCCACAGGCCTGCACACGCGCAGTACCCATGTGAGACCGCACAGGTACCATGACGATGAATACTGTCTATTGTTCCTTAGTAGTTCATACTAGGGGATCATTCTTCCTCGATTTTATCTTGAAAAGCAATTCTCAAACAAGCATAAGACCTGTGAAACAAATAATGGACCTACAAATGCAATAGATCTATGACAAATCATAGCACATACTTAAAAGTAAATAGTATCCAATAAATATGAAACATTAATAAATATTAAACATCAAAATTTAATAAAATATACTTCAGTATTTAGAACATAAATGATAATTTCAGACATCCATTACTGCGGGACTGAAAACATTTAGAAATCACAGCGTTTTAAATACAAAAACATTTTAAAAGTGTGGACAAGGATAACAGCTTCTATATTCTAATTCTAGAGGTTTTTTGACATTGCTTTAAACACATACACCATACTAAAAGGAAACTACAAAAAGAATGCACCACAATGCTATATACTAGAAGTGGTGGTATTTGGGTATGAACAGGCTTCACACTTGAAGTGCCACTTAGTTCACTGTGAATGGGCTTAAATAAAAGCTTATATATTATGTAAGAGTCAAATGTGATTTTGCTGTTTTCATGGGGGGGGGGGACAGACAACAGGAGGGGAATGTGTTTTTTAGGGGGCCTTTTCCCTGAAAAATTGGGAAATGCTTTTTAAGACGTTTTGCTCATTCAAAATGTATGGCATTTGGCACCCCACAGGAGATACAAAGGCACTGCCGTATCTACAACCATGCCATGGACTCAGCTGAGTGGGGCGCTATGATCACCCTAGCTACGGCAGCCATCTTGGCTGGTTCCACAGGATACGGTTGCCAAGTTAGAATCAAGCCGCAGCGGGGGACTCCCGGCTTGCGGCTGGAGCATGTGTGCCGCTTCCATGCTACCTGGCGTGCCCGCGTCACTTCCGGGTGATGTGCACATTGGGGTGGGGTTCCCCCCCGGGGCCCGATTCGCGGGCGGTAGGGAATGGGCCTCTGGAGCGGGGGGTTCCCCACCCCCCGGGGGGACTTGGCAAGCCTACCACAGGAAGAGGGCTGCTTTCAGTCCTGATTTTTTCAGTCCTTTAGAATTTCAGTGCTTTAGAATTTCTACCCTCTTTTTTGATAGGCTCACGTAACTACATTTCTGTTCCAGTAAGGCAGCTATTATCTCAGGCAGGGCTGGCTCCAGCTTATTTTGCACCCCAGGCGAGGATCCCTTATGCCCCCCCCCCCGTGTGCCCACCAATTTTCAAAAATAAATGCATTTTAGGAAGAATGAAAAACACAAATAATCAAGAAACTCCCAGAGTACGGGGCCGGGTGCAGTTTGGTGCCCCTAAGGGCCGTCCCACTCTAGGCGATCGCCTAGTTCGCCTAGTGAGTGAGCCGGCCCTGATCTCAGGACAAACCCCAAACCGTTTGGGTAACTTGCATTTCTTCTGAATATTTACCTGCATTGAACAAACTAAATATTACTGGTACCATTAGGGTAGACTGCTCTCTTGAGTTTGCCAAGCAACCTGGGTGATTTTATTTTTTTGATGCCACTTCAGACCTCAAAAGACAAAGTCACCAAGTGCACGCCAGCAGCTTCCTGTGTGCAGTCAGCCATCACGGTTTGCAATTTATAGCAGCTTCTACATGACCAGGGCTTTTGTGCTGGAACGGAGTTCCAGAACCTCTTCAACAAAATTCTTTTTAAAACGTTTAAAAGTTCATGAGTTTTCAGGATACAGACTGAAAACTTCATTTCCCTTTTGAGAGCTCCGGCACCTCTTTTTAAAAAACAACAACACCAAAACACGTACATGACAATCACTTAGTGTGCACTGGCCTTGATCGGATGTCTTGCTTTGTTACAGCATTCAAGAAAGGATGTTCATGTGCTCCAGTTCTGCTGGGGCACAGAATTCAGTATCAGGGGTGGGGAGCGGGTCTGTAGCCTTTATGGTTGTGAAGTTATGCTTGACCCTATCTAACCAATTTCTGCCTAAAATACAGGAGCCAGAATGGCAGGCTGAATATGCTTCTCCATTGATGGGGGCTGGGCTTCAGTGCTCTACAGAATTCCTTATCACCCCTGATGGGAAGCGAAATCAGAATCATGTGCTCTGTTTGCATCAGAATTTGACTTTGGCACAGAAGTATCATTTGGGTGAAAACTTTAAATTTGTCCCCAGTGCAAATTACACAGAATCCAAGTCACCACTCCGTACTGAAAATAACCTTCAGCGATTTTTAGTGTCCTGTAATCTTTAGCATTTTTGGAGAGAAATGGAATGATGCTATGGGACAGGAGAAGTAAAGCTGCTGAAGGGAAGTTGGTTCTTTTCCCAGGAAGCTGCGGTGGCTCAAGTGGTTAAGACGCTGAACTGCAGGCTGTGGAAGGTCAGTAGTTCAGCAGTTTGAGACCCGGGTGCTGCAAGACGGAGTGAGCTCCCGTCTCTAGCTCCAGCTCCTGCCAACCTAGCAGTTCGAAAGCAAGAAATTGCAAGTAGATAAATAGGGACCACTTCGGTGGGAAGGTAACAGCGTTCCGTGCGCCTTGGTGTTTAGTCATGCTGGCCACATGACCACGGAAACGTCTTCGGACAGCGCTGGCTCTTCGGCTTGGAAATGGATATGAGCACCGCATCCCTATAGTCGGATTCGACTGGCTTTCGAGCAAGGGAACCTTTACCTTTTTACTTGAAAGGAAAGAGATACGTTATGCAGTGTATGTACTGATCAGTGGAGGCAACAAAAGACACCAGCGCAAAGCAGAACAGACTGCTGGCATTCCAAAGAACGTTATGCAATGTATGTACTGATCAGTGTTTCCAAGGAGGCAACAAAAGACACCAGCACAAAAGCAGAACAGACTGCTGGCATTCCAAAGCCGGACGCCTATTTTGTTTAGTGCGACAAAAATCAAGTTAGAATCGCCTTGGGATTAATTCGGGAGTGAATAGGCAGGAAAGCACAAACTATGAATTATCCATCACAGTGATTAAAGCCCCGCATGCTTTTTAGGATGGAGTCAGGGCGTGTCTGGGCATGGGCCCTGCTGATTAACCAAGCAGTTAGTAGTCATTAGAAGAGCAGGTCAATAGCAGGTGCTAGTACAGCTGTCGTACACAGTGGCACTCTAAGTGTTACAATGGGAATGGAACAACCACACAGCACAATGTCTACCTCTTCCTCCTGAGTGTCATTAGGTAGCAGACTGTCTACATCTTGGCCAATACAGTGTGGGCTACAGCGGCTCTTTCTTCTGATTGAGCCACGGGACCCGTCCGTGATGCTCTGAATCTGGGACAGGAAGGGTCACCGGGTGCCACCAGCATACAGAAAAAGGAGACCATTACTCGTGTTAGCTCATAAAAACACAATGCCAGCAAATTAAAACAAGAAGAACAACTCTGCATCCATCCCATCACGTTTGCTTTCTGCCCTTTGACTGCTTCTCACAAGACGTGATAAAACTGGAACGACCGTCTCCAACCTCAGTCCCACGACTCTGCAGGCCTGTCAAAGGCTTGATGGTTTCTCCCAAAGAGAAGGAAAACTATTTACTGTTCCTCAACTGGAGGTAGTGTGTTTGATATCTAACTAATGTTTTGGTACGAGGAATTCTGAATGCACGTTGGGGTTCTCCTTCAAAAAGGACACTTCTTGTTTCAAAACAAGAGTTTTTGTAGATCCAGTCAATTCACATGAGAAATGCATTCTACAGAGAAGGCTCACGACAAAATGTACTGGAAATATTTCATGCCAGATAGCAAAGTTAAGGTCCAGCAATAACAACAACAACAAAACATCTGGTTAGACTTTCTGAGGAAAAAATGCAGCCCAGTGACACAGAACTCCAGAATCAGCCGTGTGTGGAAGGAAAGAAGCAAGGCCTTTGGAAAACAGTTGTGCGGACTTGCTCTCAGTGTGGCGACCAAAAGATTATGGCTCAGTTTCTTTTTGCTGCACGGAGAGGAACCAGCAAACAAAACATGTATTTTTCAGCCCTGATAATTGGGCTGCTCTCAGTGTTTCAGCACAAGAAGCTGACTTATAAATATATTAAAACACAAATCCTCTTGTCCTTAGGAAAACATAGATCTACAAAATTTGCACTAAGATCCAGAAAATTTGCAAAGTGACTC
>NW_015171625.1:75872-82599 GCF_001447785.1 Gekko japonicus
AAAAAAAACTAGTGATGAGAAAACAACACCCAAAGCAGCCCTGCAGCAGCAAGCGAGGAGAGGAGGCCGGGAGGCGAGGACGGCACTTGGCCCGGCACACAAAAAGCAAGCCGAGGTCCGCTGGCACTGCCGCCTCCTCCACGGGTCCCGGAGGAAATGCCGTGCCTAAGCGAGGGGGGGGGAGCCCCCCCCAGCCCTGCTCAGCCTGCAGGCACCTCTGCCATCCTGACACCGGGGGGGGGAGGGGGGCACCACAAAGCGGCTGCTGCCGGAGGTGAAGCCGGCCCCAGAGTGCCAGGGAGTGAGGTCCTGCATCACTCTAACAGGAACTCTTTTGA
The DNA here is from genome assembly GCF_001447785.1 of Gekko japonicus. Taxonomy (NCBI): domain Eukaryota; kingdom Metazoa; phylum Chordata; class Lepidosauria; order Squamata; family Gekkonidae; genus Gekko; species Gekko japonicus. The sequence goes on from NW_015171625.1 coordinate 76,211, forward strand.
CGTTTCAGGCAGACGCTCTGCTTGACAGGATGCCTTTTGAAACGGACATATCGTTCCACTGTGTCTTCTGGCACGCACAGATTCTTGGGCCATGACGGAAGCCGCTGCCAGAGCTGCACAGCCAATCAGATCTCCAACTGCCAACCAGAAGCCCTGCCGGGCAAAAGCCCTGCACCTGGCCCCGCCTACTTCCTAGGGACACCTGGAGGGCACCAGGAGAGGTGTCGGCAGCGGGCCCCGGGGGTGTGTGTGTGTGCTAAGCCACACCTGCTGCCCACTCCTATTCTGCCCGCCCCAGCAGCACAGCGAACCCCTCAGAGGCTCCCTCTGGCTGCTCGGTCAAGACGGGCCCCGGAAGGAGGGACTGCAGTGGCCCCCGGAAACGCCTCCCCCGCCACGAACCTTGTGCGTCTTTCAGGGGTTCCCAGCCTCCGGCTCTTTCCTGGCCGCCTGGGTGAGGGGCCCGCCCTCTGTGCACCCGGCCATGCAGCTTGATGCACCCCAGTGTGGCACCTGTGCAGGGGGCCGCTTACCCCTGCTGTACTTCTCTGCGTGCTGTAACATTTTGCCCCACAATCAGGAAGCATAGGACGCGCAGTGACAGCAGCTGAGGTAAACGAATGACTTTTGAAAACACAAAGTACACGACACGTTCAAAAGAGGATGCAATCATCTGGATATTCTGCACGCGCAGCCTCTGTGTCTGTAAGGAGGGCTGGCCCAATGCATTCTAGTAACCGTGAGAACCCCAAGCAGCCCCACTCAATTAACAGATTAATCAATGTGGTCCACACTCCAACAGAGAGCTCCCATGAAGTCAGCCCTGCGGAACTAAACAGTCCTGTCCATTTCCAGGGAGAAGTTCCTGCAGATGGACAGAGCCTCCTGCACCTTGTGCCTTGGACAGAAAGAACGCCCTCTCGGTCTAGCGCTCAGGTGTCTGTTTTCTTATATAAAAGGATCGGGGGGGGGGGAAATAAAATGGATTACCTCTCTTTCTCTTTCATTCTTAGAGAGCTGCATCTGCTTGAGCATCTGAGACCTCTGTTCCATCACAAGAGTCTTCTCATACGTAAAGGCTGAAATATCATTTTCAAACTGGAAAAGTAAATAAACATTATTCGTACTGAAAAGAAAACAAATTATGCTGCAATCCATTACATTTAGCCAACAAGTATTAACCAATAACTCCTTCAAGGGCAGCTGCGGTAGCTCAAGGGGTTAAGACGCCGAACTGCAGGCTGTGGAAGGTCGGTAGTTCAGCAGTTCAAGACCCGGGTGCCGCATGATGGAGTGAGCTCCCGTCTCTAGTTCCAGCTCCTGCCAACCTAGCAGTTTGAAAGCAAGACATTGCAAGTAGATAAATAGGTACCACTTCGGTGGGAAGGGAACAGTGTTCCATGCGCCTTGGTGTTTAGTCATGCCAGCCACATGACCAAGGAAACGTCTTCGGACAGCGCTGGCTCTTCGGCTTGGAAACGGAGATGAGCACCGCAACCCTAGAGTCGGACTCGACTGGCTTTCGAGCAAGGGAACTTTAATAAAACTGTAGAGCCAAGCTGTTCTATTTTTACCCCCCCCCCCCCGGAAAACTGATGCAGACCCTCACAGCTTTTAACAGGAGACAGTAATTCTTTTAGACCGCTTTACCGGACTAGTGTATTACTCCTGCACGCGAGGAAACAGTGAGGCCTTCTGCTGGTTAGCTTCCATACACTGTCGTGAACGTTAAAAATTACACATCTTTAATAAAACTGTAGAGCCAAAAAATACAAAGATAGACTAATATATCAAATTCACTAAGAAACACTACGGAACGTATCTAAGAAAATACTGCCTTCCTGGAGAATGATGCCACCAGAGATATATTAACACTTTCTGTCTGTGGATTGAATTAGGAGCGTTTGTCTTGCAATTGCAGCGCACCAGAACCGACATGCTGCTACCAAAGCAAACTGGTTAACAAACGGAACCGGCTGCTAAAAGTCAGTGAGAGACCGAGGAGGTTACCTTCCGTGAGGTGAGGAGAGGTCATCAGTGTAGCTCACAACAGTGAGAAAAACCTAAACTGAGTTCAGCAGAGGGTGTGTCATGATTTCAAAGCCATGCACAGCAAGTAGCCTGTCTGCGGAATGCAGGGCAGATGAGGTGAAATCTTCTACTGAACCAGCTCGGTTAAAGGGCATACCCTGTCACATTTCTCTGCTTGACACAAATATCCAGACCGGTATGTGAATTAGAAGTTGTGACTAACCCCACGCTCAAATGCATATTTACATTACTCTTGCACGGGTCATTTATAAATGATCAGAAATATCAACTTGCTTCCTCTAGTGATGTATGAAAACAAGGGAAGACTCTTATCTGCACGGGAATGGCTGCCGCCGTAAGAAGCTGCAGAGCCGGCCGCTGTCTCCGAGAGGGCGTGGCCAACGGGCCAAAAATACCCGAACCGAGGAGTCGGCAGCTGGAGATTCCTGTAACCCAGGAGGTCACCAGAGAGGTCCCTCATCCCACCACTAGTTGACAATGCGGAGGCAAAAGAGAAAGCATCTTCCGGATTTGTCCGATCCTGGGAGTTCTGGGGAGGAGTCCGGGGCTGCAGCGCCCTCCAGGTGGACCCTCCCTGTCATGCCTCAGTGGGTGCTCACCCGTCTCCCTCTCCCCCGCCGCACCCAGGGCCTTACCACAGGCGTCTGGCCCAGAGCCCGGCTCTCCCTCCTCCCTGGCCCTCCATCAGACTGCCTTGAAAAGGCCACTCTGGAAGAGGAGCAACCCCAGGCCCCTCCCATTCCTTTGTCCTTACGTGGGGGCCCTACTGACTGGGTAGATGAGGGTGAGGAGGGGCCTCTGCCCTCTCCCACACCTTTGAGGGCCTGCGTCTCCAGCCCCGCCAGGGCCTTCCCTCCACTGCACCGCCCCTCCTCCCACGCGCTCGGGGTTCTGGTCTTGGGGGCCAACTGGCCACTGCCTCCCATCCGCCGCTGCCTCTCTCTCCCTGGAACCGTCCCCTGCTGCCAGTGTGCTGGGTGGCTGGGACTTGGGCCACTTGGCCACTTGCCCCACCACTCCCTGCTGTGGCTCTGATGGAGCCCGAGTGCCTCTTTGCTAGTGCCACGGGCTCCTGGTGACTCTCCCCTGGCGATCCACCCAGTCGCCACTGCCTGCTGCGTTCCAGAGCTCTGCAGAAGAGCCAGCAACGTGTCCTCCCATCAAGATGAGTGTGCGTGTGTGTGTGTGGGGGAGCAGAGCTGCCCCCAGACAGTATTATTTATTAAATTCTTATTCCTCCTTTCCTGCAAAGAGCTCTAGGATGCATCTGAAATCCCGCTTTCCCCATATTTTGGGCAGATTATACTGAGAAGGATAAAATGTGGTTTGGATCCTATGACTGTTAGGCAGATCTGTAACTGGCTGACAGATCGCACCCAAAGAGTGCTTGTGAATGGTTCCTCATCCTCTTGGAGAGGAGTGACAAGTGGAGTGCCTCAAGGATCTCTCCTGGGACCTGTTTTGTTCAACATCTTTATCAATGAGTTGGATGAAGGGATAGAGGGAATGCTTATTAATATTTGCAGATGATACTAAATTGGGAGGGGTAGCAAATACAGTAGAAGACAGAGTCAGGATACAGGATGATCTTGACAGGCTGGAAAAGTGGGCTAAAACAAATAAAATGAATTTCAATGGGGATAAATGTAAAGTTCTGCATTTAGGTAGGAAAAATCAAATGCATAATTATAGGATGGGGGAGACTTGTCTTGGCAGTAGTATGAGCAAAAAGGATCTTGGGGTCTTACTAAACCATATATCAAACATGAGTCAGCAGTGTGATGCGGTAGCTAAAAAGGCAAATGCAGTTTTGGGTGGTATCAGCAGAAGTATAATGTCCAAATCATGCAAAGTGATGGTATCGCTTTACTCTACTCTGGTTAAACCTCACCTAGAATATTGTGTTCAGTTCTGGGAAGCACAACCAGAACCAACAGGTTGAAATTAAATCAGAAGAGTTTTCGGCTAAACAATAGGAAGAACTTTCTGACAGTCAGAGCGGTTTCTCAGGGAAACAGGCTTCCTTGGGAGGTCGTGGGCTCTCCTTCTTTGGAGGTTTTCGAACAGAGGCTAGATGGCCATCTGACAGCCATGTGGATTCTGTGAACTTAGGCAGATCCTGAGAAGGAGGGCAGGAAGGGCTGCATCGGTGCTTAGTTCTTGTGGCCCTTTCTTACACCCCCAAGGAAATGCTGATTGTCGCTTTGGGGTCAGGAAGCAATTTTTTTCCAGGCTGGTTTGGCCAGGGATCCTGGAGGGGTTTTTTTTGCCATCTTCTGGGCATGGAGCCCTTCCAACTCTATGATTCTATGAACTGAAATCTAGGTCTGCCTTGTCTATCCCACACTGATTCTTTGCAGCAGCAGAATTTTCTGACAGGTCACCCCTTTTTAAAAGTGGCCCTTCAGAAAAAGTAGTGACTGCCCAGAGTGGTTGTAAAAAGTAAATTACAAAGTACAGTGTTATCTGTCCCTCACTGGGATTGCTACTTAATCAAATGTGATCACTAATCAAAGCTTGTTGATGTGCCCTGCCCCTGACCCAGAGGAATCTGCAGCCACAGAACCACATCCCATTGGGAGCACCATGGGGTGACGTCAGCAGCGGGCAACATTGGCTCTCGGAAGCCCAACACTGGCTGGAGGCATCAAGCTCGTCAGCTGGGGAGGCGGAGTGGGGTGTGTGTGTGCGCGTGTCTAAAGACTCAGGGGCTTGGTGGCTGAGGGGGAGGAGCTTGCTCTATAGATGATGCCAGTTAGGTGAGCATTCTGGATAATCAAATGCCAGATAACGAAGCTTACGTGACTATTGTTGAACCCACAGAACCCTGCATCTGAATGGTGGCCAAAGGAGTGCATTGGAACTCCTAAGGGAGACCCACCTGAGCCCTGATACTACACATAAGCCTGATAAAGAGAACAGAGACCTCCTTGTTCTAGCAGACATTTTGGAATGAATAACTGCGGGAGCGGTGGCGCAGTGGGTAAATCCCCTGCATAACTATAACATCTGAACTGCCAAAGCTTTGTCAGTTCTAGCCCCGTGCTGGTGTGAGCAACCAGGCCTGTCCCTAGCTCATCGTCTACCCAGCGATTCGAAAGCTTCGGCAAGTAGATAAATTGGGGACCACCCATAAGGGGGTGGGCACACCACTCCCCTTGGGCGGTGTTAGCTGCCAAGCGAGACATCTGTGGCACTGATCAAAAGAAACTGGAAAAATCTGTTTTGGCATTCCCTGCAGTGGAGCGAATCGGCCAGGTGGTGGCAGTGCGACATCGAGAGCCCTGACGTCATCAGCCAGCCGACAGAAATACATGCTGTCGGGACATGACTGATACAGCCTGCAGAGGGATCCTCCGACCAGCTACAATGTGTGTGTGATTAAATATTGTATGTTGTCTTCCCTATCCCCCACGAATATATTGTTAGGCCATTGTCTTCTGAGTAACTGTAAATCGCTCTGAGCCCGCATGAGTGGGAAAAAGCGATCAATAAATTGAAAGTATTATTATTATTATTGCTTTCCAGCCTTTGGTTTCAATTATCACTGAAATCTTCTTAGGGGTAATATCTAATATACCTATGCTGTATTCTTTTGTTCGTAAATGGTTTTCGGAGTTGTGCTGGGATTCCCATAAGGGCATGAAAAGTGGGGTTAAAACGTATAAACAAGCAGGACCTTTTAACATTTGAGATTTTAAACAGTGTTTATAAGTTGAGAGAAATTTTGGATAGATTTCTGGGCAGAAATATAATACTTTACCATTTCAACAACCTCCACCTCAGCATTAAGTCGGAGATGGTACAAAAACATCTGAAGATCCTTTTTCATCTGAATACTATTGTCGTCCATTTGAGCTACAGTGAAAATGCGCATTTTACATTTTCTCCATACCTGTTAACAGAAATGAACATTTAATTAGAAAAAAAGTGGGTGGGATTTAGTCTAGGTTGTAGGTTTTACTTATGTCTCAAGTTCCCCAAAATTTCATCTAAAAATACTTAACAAGTATGTTCCCAGCAACTGTAATCGGGATTCCTACAGTTATGTGGCTTGCTGGGGGTGGCAGGCCACCCTTTCACCAGTGCTTTCTTCTCTTCTTGAGATTAATTTCCACAGTTTGTTCCACAAATGGTGCTGGCTCTGGCCAGGGACATAACCCAGCAGGGTTATGGAAGAATGTCACTTTAAGACCGCAAGTCATAGTATCGGGGATTAACAGAGCAAATGTCTCTTCCAAAGATCACCATCTTAGAGGTAAGTTTTCTGATGACACCTACTGAGCTGTCACAAAATGGCTGCCTGTTTTTCATCCCCCCCCTCCCTTTTGTAGGGA
>NW_015171625.1:82610-92097 GCF_001447785.1 Gekko japonicus
GAAAAAGAACCCTATTTTTCTGTATATCTGGGGCTCCCCTGGACAAGCGGAAACACCCTTCCTCCCTTTGGGCAGCCCAGTCTGGCTGACTTCATGATTGGCACCCACTTTACTACGGGAGGGAATGGATATCATCTATGTAGCACTATCGGCTGGAGGGAAAGTCAGCGGGTCGCGGATGGTAATGGGGGGGTTTCTCCACCGCTTCCCCAGTTTTTCTGAATCTCCTTCCTGTATTCTAGTAACAAGGCTTAGTGTTTGTTGCAGCGCTTTTAGAATGGCCAGAGTGCTTTCCCTGCTTTTAGTAGTTCTTCCACTAACCCTGTAAGGTAGGCCAGTGTTACAGCTACATAGTTATGGAGATAAAGATGTTTACGGTAAAACTTTCTAAGCAAAAAAATAAAAATAAATCTATGTAGCACTATCAAGGTGTTTGGTGTTTCATGGAGTATCCTTCCTTCTCCCTAGGAGCTTGCAGTTCAAATGTGCTCACTGAGAAGCAAAATGTACCAACTAAAACAAACGTAAATACCTTGTGATGTCGCAGTAGGAAAGGAAGCAACATGAGCATACCGCCGTCATGAACGATCCACCACACGTCTATGTGGCCCTCACTAAAACGCTCCTGGTTTGCTGGAAACAAATCGATGTTTTTGGCGACCAGAAGGGCTTGCTGGGCAGCTGTAGTTTCTCGTACAGTGTCTGAAAAAAAGAATCAGGAACATCTCAAAACGTCAGACTGCTGAAGGTCAAGTGAGCCTCCGAGTCCACAGCTGACTTCTGGTGACTCGAGGCGGGGATCTCTAAGGCAAGAGAGGAGCCTTCCGCTGCATAGCAGCCCCCGCATTCCTCGGTGGCCCCCCGCCCAAGTACGGACCATGCCCAGCCCTGCTTAGTTCCTGAGCTTGGATGAGAGAGGGCTAGTCCAGTCCGGTCTATCTGGGCTGCTGTTAGAATGCTACAGCCTCATAAGCCTAACACTTATTAAAAGTGTGGAGGAGCCTCCTAGCCATACACAACATGGCTGAGCAGCCTCTGGGCTTTTGAAGACCCAATCCGCTATAATCCGGCCCTCATTTCCACTGGGTTGATCTGAATTGGACAGTATCGTGCGTGTTTCCATCTTGGGCATATGTTGAGACTGTTCAGAGGCATTTCAAGCTGGCAGGAGGAAAAAACAACAACAGCAAGGAAGGCCTCACAGGCGGCACAGGCCAAATCCAAAATGGCTTCTGACCAGAGCAAAGAGGCAGCAGTTTTCACTGCCTCTAACATGGAGTCTGAGGAAGAGGCTGCTTTCTCTGCAGCTACTATTCCACTGGTTGTGGCCCTCTGAAGAGCCGTTTTTCAGGATAACAGAGGCATGAGAGAGTTGCAGGAAGGTCTCCTCTGCATAGGGTGGCTGGAGAGCGCCAGGAATTACAACTCCTTTCCTTTTATACCCTTAAAAGCTAATTGATTCACAGATCTTGAGCCGCAGAAGATACTTGCTACTTTTTTTAATGCAAGGGCTAAAAGGACTGAGACAAATTTTGCAGTTTGCTAAAGTAAACTTAGGATCCTTATCACTGAGCAAAAGAGCCAGCGTTTCCAGAGTGTAGGGTTGATTAAAGGCTTAATATAGTGGTCCCTTCTATTCTCAAAGAACCTGCATTCAAGCAGGGCACGGAAGGATGCGTCTATCCTATTAAGGACACAAGGGCAGATTCTGCCAGAATAGCACCTATTAGAAAATCTCCCCAGAAAACCATTGTAGGTATAATATTAAATCTTGCAATGAAAAAAGCTCTACAGTTATGTGGGATGGTAAGATAGTACATGGGGTGGGGGTGGGGGTTAAAGATCTTAGGGGAGAAAGACCAAGGGGAGGGTGAGCAAACTCTGCAGGCTCTCAGGATCAGACCACTATAATCGATTTCTAGGACATTCTTTTTGATCAGAGAAAATGCTTTGGGTTTGCCCATCTCAAAGATGTCATTAATTGACATTCCAACTATCATCAGTTTCTCATCCAGGGCTTTCATCCAAGTCGATTTCGATTTAGAGCGTCTAACAAACCATCTTCAGCACAGAGCTGTTTTAATCTCAGTTTGGAGGCATAAAGGTGTGCGCTGGCCTCCAAGGATATCTGTCCAAATTCTGCCTACAAAACAGCGTTTGACGCACAGCAGGGGATATTCAATATTTTCCTTAAAAATTGGGTTAAGGGTTGATCGATGTTATCAGAGATACCTTTAATCCAAACAGCTGAGCCATAAAGGATGGGGGGAACCACTTTCAAATTAAAAGCCTGCGCCGCTCCAGGAATATACTTCCGCCTCTTCTTATGCACAGTTCCGCAGGGCCTGTAAGACGGAGCTCTTCCGCCAGGCGTTTGAGTAGGAGCCGCCACGACTGTTACCATCTGTCTACGACTATTACTATCTGTCCCAGCCCTTTATTACCAACTCGCTGTGAGCGCTAAAATGGTGGTACTGCGTGAAGCTGTGGCCACTAAGGATACTATCCTGATGACGTCGTCTGTTCCCTTGTTAGATATTATGGTGAGCACTTAAGTTGTATTGAATGTTTTTAAATGCAGTTTAATGTTTTATGTATTGGGCATTGGCCCCATCTGTACGCCGCCCTGAGCAAGTTCGTGGGGAGGGCGGGTTATAAATTTAAATAAATAAATAAATTGTGAAAGAACCTATTTATAGTGCTTGTGCATGGTTTAGCTTTATTAAGTGCTGTTCTAAGTTGAAGAAGAAGAAGAAGAAGAGATTGGATTTATACCCCGCTCTTCACTTGGAGTCTCAGAGCGGCTTACAAACTCCTTTCCCTTCCCCTCCCCACAACAGACACCCTGTGAGAAAGAAGAGATTGGATTTATACCCCGCCCTTCACTACCCAAAGGTGTCTCAGAGCGGCTGACAATCTCCTTATACTTGTCAGGGATATTATAGGCCGATCCTGCATTAGGCAGGGGGTTGGACTACATGGTTTGTGTGGCTCCTTCCAACTCTGTGTGATTCTACTGATCTGCTGAAAAAAGGATCCCCAAGCAGGAGAGAGCCTTGACTTGCTCAATATTGGACCCCTTGGTAGGTCATTGAGACGGATTCCATTTTCTGGTCTTGGTGAAAACTTGGATCTTAAGATTTCAACTAGTTCATCACCAGGCTTTCTCGAAAGCAATCATCAGAAAAAAAGATTTTAAGACCTTTGCAGCCTGACACTAGTCCGGGACGAGATCACGATATCATCTGCGTAAAGCAAAACAGGCACCCCCAATCTCAGCTAAGTCATTAAAGATTGTTGCTACATCATTTACACATAAATGGAGCTCCATCTCTAGTTACAAGGCTCGAGCCATAATGGGCTCCATTATTCCTTGCAATACTCTTAGCAGGGTTTTGCAGTCTGATTCAGTGCTTAACTGTTTGCATAATTTGGATGAGGTATTAAAATTGTTCAGACCCCTTTACATGAAAAAGAACCTTGATAGGACACCCTCCGAAGTTAAGAGGAATAGTTGGTTTAATAGTGACTGTAAAAAAATGACAAGGCAGAGGCAACAGAAGCATCGTGAGTTTAAAAGTAACTGTACAGTATCAGCCCATCAAGAACTGATGAAAATGTACACAGAACTGATTAAAATGAGGAGACGGATGGCCCTTAATAAGGAATGGGGATATCTCATTTCAACTATTAATGACAACAATAATAAGGCCTTCTGGTCTATCACCAATACTGCCATAAACCCAGCCTCTAAAAAGCCATGCTGTACGGCCCCTCTGACATCAGAAAACTATTTCAAGAAGCTATTCTCCGACACTAGTTCCAGTACACTGAGCACATCCTTTCTTATTACTCTTGATGAAACAGCATCTTCGTCCGAGGTATCAGTTAAGGAGGTCATTTGTCTTCTCAAGGGATTAAAAGTAGGAAAAAAATCCAAGCTCTGATCTAATCCCTAACGAGCTATTTAAGGCTGATCCAAAATGGTGGGCTAACAGTTCTAGCCCCCATTTTCACTCAAATTAACATCAGTAGACAAATACGCAATTTATGGAAACAACTGATCTCCAGGTTGCAGAGACCAGTTCTTCTGGAGAAAATGGCGGCTTTGGATGATGGACTCTCTGACACAAGGGTGTCGAACTCATTTGTTATGAGGGCCGGATCTGACATAAATGGTCTAAGACCTTGTTGGGCCGGGCCATGTGGGTCATAAAAAGTAATGTCAGGTAGCAGACATATAAACTTTATAAAGGACACAAACACAAAGATTTTTTTTTACTTAAAACAAAAACATGCTTAAAACATTAGCACTCTTGCAATATTTTGTTCATTTAACAGTGTCTGATGACTGACACCTCTTGCTCTGAATTACTGCATCAAAATGTCTGTGCTGTTGCAATCTTGAGTATGCTGTTCAAGTGTGTATCTGTAACCTGCAAATCTACTATTGATTTATTGACATTCGCTACAGAAATCTCATGCTCAGAGTTCTGAGCCTAGGACCCAGAGGAAAACATGAAGTGTCTGGGCATTACAAGCTTTTGTACATAAACTGCTTTCTGTGCTGGTCAAGAACATGAGACGGCACCATGACACAGACTGAGGGCTACAAAACTATAGTGTTCCTCAGTGGTCAGTATCAGCCTACTATCTGGGAAGTCTAAGTTCAAAATCCCCTATGGAAATGTGCTGGGTGAACTTGGTCTAGACACATACTCTTAGCATAATCCACGTCACTGGCTTGTTGTTATTCCTCATCTAAATAGTTCACAATGCTTTCCTACTGAGCAAGATTGGTTTATGAGGGCATGAAAGTGAAAAGGGGGAGGGAACCCAGTTGCACCCAGGAGAGCCACAGCATAACAAGCCCCCCAAAACTCACACACTGTAGCAAGGGACACAAAAGCTCATACCTTGGATAAAACTTTGTTGGTCTTAAAGTTGCTTTGCATTTCTCCCCTGCGATTGAGGCAGCCAAGCAAAGCAAGCTCTCCCTCCTTCCCTCCCTCTGGGGAGGAGCCTCAGCCAATGGAAGGGAAGAAAAGCTTGACTTTCTCTCCTGTGCGACTGAGGCAGCCTGGCCAGGAAGCAAGCTCTGGCTCGTTCCCTCTCTCCTCCTGGAAGGGGGAGAGGGAGGAGCCTCAGCCAGTGCAGGGAACAGAAGCTTGCCTATCTATCTCTCCTGAGCAACTGAGAGAGTCTGGCAAAGCAAACTAGGATGCAGCAGCAGCAGCAGACCTGGAAGAAGAAGCAGGAGACAGCCAGTTCCACTGCGTGCCTGATAGAAGCCCTCCAGGGGCCTGATCCGGCCCATGGGCCACATGTTTGACACCTATGCTCTGACATATAACTTGCTGAATTCCCTCCCCTTCCTCAAACCTTGTTCTCAAAATCTTCAGGAATTTTTCAACCCAGAGTAGGCAACTCTGCCTCTGTCAGATCTGACAGGAGTTGTTCTGACCTTCCGGGAGTTCAGTAAGAATAAACATGGAAGGGCTCCTGTGCCCATTCCTTCGCCTATTGCATTACATGATTTTACAATAACTGCACCAGTTCCACAGTAGTACATACCAACGAAATTCTTCCAAGAGAAGGGATTATCGGTCTGCTTCCAGGACTGGGGCCATGCCATCAAGACTGTGTTATGCTTCATCCCTCCAAGGCCAGCTGACTGTATCAAATGGGAAATTCCATCTCTGACAGTGGATGACACCACAATCTGGCAAAATCCTTTGGTTCGCTCTGCTCCCATTAAGGATCTAATGTTCTATAGAAGGGGGAAATAGTCATATGGATAAATACTTCTAGTTGTCACAAATCACAAGATTAGTAAGGCATTAAGTGCCAGCAGCTGCTATAACACTGTGGGAGCAATCCGAAGCAAGTCTACTGAGGAGAAAGTGTCATTTATAGTCAACAGGGCTTATTCACAGGACAGTGTTCTTAGGATTGCAACCTGAATGGAATCAGTATTGAAACTCATTGTGGAATCGTGGTTAGGCTTTGGATTAAGACTAGAGAGCTTTATGTACAGATCCCCACTCAGATAAGAAGCTCACATCAGTCACTCTCTCTTTCAGCCTAACCTCACATTGTTGTGAAAGGAAAATGTTTGTGTGTAAAGTGCTGTTAAGATAAATCTAATTTATGCTACCCCCAGCAAGGGGCTTCCAAGGCAAGTGAGGAGTAGAGGTGGTTGGCCGTTGCCTTCCTCTGCAGTTTTCTTTGGTCATCTCCCTTCCAAGTACCAACACTGCTTAGCTTCTGAGATCTGATGAGATCGGGCTATACCATGCTGCCTTCCGAAAAGAAGAGATTGGATTTATACCCCGCCCTTCACTACCCAAAGGAGTCTCAGAGCGGCTTACAAACTCCTTTTCCTTCCCCTCCCCACAACAGACACCCTGTGAGGTGGGTGGGGCTGAGAGAGCTCTTGACAGAAACTGCTCTTTTCAAGAACAGATCTGACAGAACTACGGCTTGCCCAAGGTCATCCAGCAGGTGCAAGTGGAGGAGTGGGGAATCAAACCTGGTTCTTCTAGATTAGAGTCCGCACACTTAACCACTACACCAAACTGGCTCAGGATGGGATGGGAATATTACGGTCAGCACCCTGTGGTCCCTGAAGGAAAAATGTAGGATAAAAGTGTAATAAAGCAAACAGGGTCCTATAACGACATCATTTGAATCAAAGATGAGCTTAATTCAGATTCACTAAATGGATGTAAACTGGGATGAAAATTGTGTTGTTCAAATTTGTTCTGCATTGCAAATTGTGTTGTTCAAACAGATTTGTTCTGCATTGAGTTGAAAATTAGAGTAATTTCACTCTTGACATTTTTAACTACATGAATATAACCTTCCTGCAAGGAAAAAAAAAGTCGGGCATATACACTGCAGCAGTGTCTACTTTGCAGCGATTTCATGGGTTTGACAGCAACTCAATAGCTTGGTTTAAACAATACTTTCTGTCTTTTTTGCTATGCTCATTGCTGGAGGAGAAACCATGCCTTGCTCCTCATAGGGGCTCTGGGGCAAGTGATGCTCTGTCTTCTTGGTGCTGGGGGGGGGGGTCAACAGTGGGAGGGCTTCTAATGTCCTGGCCCCACTGCTGGACCTCCTGATGGCACTGGTATTTCTGGCCACTGTGTGACACAGAGAGTTGGACTGGATGGGCCTTTGGCCTGATCCAACATTGGCGTCTCTTATGTTCTTATAGGATGTGCCTGTCTTGCTAGACATAATAATGTGTACATGTAAAAAATGAAATGCCTGAAGAGAGCATGTTTTGCAATTCCTACCCGAAGACCCTATTTAAACACCACAGCCATGCAAGGATCTGTGATGGTTGCAGTGACGGGAAAAGACCATAAGGAAAATGGACACTTGCTTTCTGCATCAGGCAGGGAAGAGAGATTGGGGAAAATATCATCCGGACTGGAATACTGTACCTTCCAGAACAAAAATATTCATGGTAGAAGAGACACTACAGTGATTTTGCCACAAGACAACATGCATAAAAGTACCTTTTTCTTATGTTAAAAAATGTCATATTACAAGAACAGAACAAATTTGGTGCACCGTGGTTAATACATTTATCACAACAGGTACTTATGTAAGAACACCCGCCTTTATCAGATGTACTAAAGTGGCTAGTGAAAGTTTAGTAACACCTAGTACCTTCACTGCCCACTTTAATGGAACAAAACTCAAGCATGCTAGCAGCTGAGAGACCAACAACATTTTCCAGGGTATAAGCTATTGTGAGTGAAAGCTCACTTTGTCTGATACAAGCAAGAATGAAGATCCACCCACCAGTGTTCTCTCTAAGCTGAGTTGGTGTGAGCTAACTCACTGTTTTTTAGCCTCCGGCTCACCCATTGTTGTCTTGGCTCAGGAAGGAGGGCTCCGGAGCAAACTAATTGATGCAGTAGCCAAATCGCTCGCTCACAACTTTAATGCCAGGAGCTCACAAAGTAGAATTTTTGCTCAGAAGACTCCACAGCTTAGAGGGAACATTGCCACTCGCTCTTATATCAGGCGGGAGGGGTGTTACAAAACAAGGTCCAGTTGGGGCCAGGATGCAGAAGCACAGTGCAGAGGAGGAAGGTGTCAGGTCCAGGACTCAATCACTCTCATGACACTCTTGTTGCAGCAAGATTTGTTTATTGGGAGGTAAAGAGATGCCAAGCATAGACCAATTCTGTGTCAGAACTGGCCACCGGACACCAGGTCCGACCCTATACAAAAAACAGGACAGCCCCTCTATAAAAACCACCCAATCAATGTTTGCACTCAGCCCGCCAAACCTCTAGGCCTACCCTCCAGCCCGGCCCAACACCGGCAAACTAACCGTTACATCCCAAGGTCAGGCGAGAAGCTGAGATCATGCGCTTCCCAGGGTCCCGTACATACTACACAAGCTCAAGCACACATTCACCACAGCATTCACTCCCCCCCCCATCCTGGCAGAGAAGATAAACGGCATGGGAGATAAGGCAGTGAAAGAAGCCTGTTTAAGAAAGCAGTTAACCCTTAACGCAACAGAACATGGGTTTGCCTGGACAGCATTCTATGGCACGTGAGGCCCGAGCTTGACAGAAGGATCTTCAGTCTAACCTGTACTGGACAAAGTGAGCTATGACCAGTGTTCCCTCTAAGCTGAGTTAGTGTGAGCTAGCTCACAGTTTTTTAGCCTCCGGCTCATACGTTTTTGTCTTAGCTCAGGAAGGAGGGCTCCAGAGCAAACTAATTTATGCAGGAGCCAAATCGCTTGCTCACAACTTTAATGCCAGTAGCTCACAAAGTAGAATTTTTGCTCACAAGACTCCACAGCTTAGAGGGAACATTGGCTATGACTCATGAAAACTTATACCCTGGGAAATTTTTCTCATCTCAGAGTTGCTCGTGTACTTGAATTTCTTTGTGGTACTACTGACTAATATGGTTACGCACCTGAAACGGCCAGCTTTAATGCACTTGATGAAATATGCTCTGGCCTACAAATCAGATGTGCTCATGTGTTGTTAGACTTTCAACAAAACTCTGCTGCTTTTGCCACAACAGGCTAGAAGGCAGGTGTGACTTGGCTCTCAGTGATCTTTCTGTTGTCTCCCATTACTCGATAAGCACAAAACCGTGGCCAAATAAAAGACCGAATCTTTTAAAAATATTGTATTCCCTGGAGCCAGTGGAACCGAAACATCCATACCAAATTAACCTGAACAAATAACACAAACTGACATTTCTTCTGGCCGTTTCTCAGTAACTATTCTGATAGAACCAAGGTACGCGGGAAAATATGAGTCAAGACTTTGTGCTAAAGCATTCTTTTGTGAAGCCAGTGTTTCCAATTAGTTATATTCTAGGACTCCATAAAACCCCAAGAAACCCAACCGCTCCTGGCAATAACAATTTAAACTGTTTCCAGAAATAGTTCTCAATTTTAAAAATGACAACGGTTAACAAGGCTGAATTAGAGGGA
>NW_015171625.1:92121-95749 GCF_001447785.1 Gekko japonicus
AATAACCTAAAATGTGGAAATCAGCTAGTGAATTAATTATCACCTTTGTTGTCTGGAAATTAGATTTGCATCTTAAAAGGAAGGTGTAAATTTGCTAATTTGTTTAAATGGGAAAAAAGAAGTGGGTATAAACTTGACATACCACCTTTGTTTTGCAACTGGTACTGCTAACTGCAGGTAACTCAGCCCCCGGTCACACAGGCCGGATATCGCGGGGGGGGAGGCGTGGCTAATTGCCCCGGCTCAGTTTGATGCGCGATTACGCAATCAGATGCGCCGGCGGCACACCACAGGTCCTTCCCTCAGTGCCGGCGGGTAAACAAGGGACCGATCACACCACGGGCGTCTGGAGGCAGCCCGTGGCAAACGTTTACTAGTACCTTGGAGGTACTAGTTTTTTAAGGCACATTGTTGGCGGTAAGCCATGGGTGCGCTCCACTTCCCAGATGTTGGGGTGTGATAGCGCCCGGATAATCCACCCACCATCCGTGCCTCTCCCGTGGCAACTTTGTCATGTGACCGGGGCCTCAATATGTCTACAGTAAGACACAGTCCTTAAGGGCAGGGTAACGTGCGCAGTAATCTGCTCCTGACATGGAAGTGATCTTTGGTTCTATCTGCATCTATCCTTAATTTATTTTAAATAATAAACCACGTCGCATAGGGAGGCCACCAGATAACACAGGCTTGCATCCTACCACTGCACTAATGCAAGTGTAAAGCCATCCTACAATTCCCTCTGATAGAAGAGGCTTCTTTTGTTGCAGGAAGGCTCCTTAGACAGTAGAAAGGCTTCGTGCCTCTCCTTATTTTGTTGGAGGAAGGCTTGTTGGGCAGTAGAAAGGCTTTGAAGTTGGCTATGTGGAGTGGTGGGATACAAGCCAATGTACTTAGCTGGAGCAAGATCCGGCCACCAAGATTTTGATGAAAACATAGATATAGGCCTATTCCGCACAAACAGCTTACTTGCAGATTTTCCGAGTAGTCGAGTTCTTAAACTTGACTTTGGATTCTATGCCTGCGTTATGCACCATTCTTTTTTCTCCAGTGTATTTATTCTGCAGCTACAACCCCCCCCCCACACACACTTTTCTTAAATGGGTTGGGAACATCACTTGTGTTGTGTGGGGCCCAAAGGTGTTTTTTAAAAAATAAATCTTTACGCAATTGCCCTACTGTAACATCAAGTAAGGGCCTTCCATTTAAATCCCCCTGGTTCTGTATCTTGCTCTTGCCTTTTAGGGTTAGTTTGTTGAATGAAAGAGAATACAAACAGGGAGGGGGGGAAAACCTCTTGAAACTGACCAGACTATTTTGAAATTGACAAGTGGAGCTGCAATGTCCCATTTTCCTCATTGCCAAACACTAGGGGATTCTCTGCTGTGTTATTGTCCACTGGGGAAAATGGGAAAGAATCACACAGTCTCATAAAGCACAATCACAACAATCTCAAGCAACTGGGGGGAGGGTTACAAGCTCTGTTGGAGAAAATGGAAAGGAAACACAAAGGAACCCTGGCAAAGGGGGGGGAACCCCTCTTGAAACTGACCAGCGTTTGGAACAGACAAGGCAGCAGCAAAGCCTTTTAAGAAGCCCGAAAGACCCGGCTGCAGGGCCAGCGGGATCGGCTGGGAGAGGGGCTTACAAACTCCTTCCCCTTCCCCTCCCCACAACAGAGCCACCCTGTGAGGGAGGTGGGGCTGAGAGAGCTCTTGACAGAAACTGCTCTTTTTCAAGAAATGCTCTTATCAGAACTACAGCTTGCCCAAGGTCATCCAGCAGGTGCAAGTGGAGGAGTGGGGAATCAAACCCGGTTCTCCCTTCACTACCCAAAGGAGTCTCAGAGCGGCTTACGAACTCCTTCCCCTTCCCCTCCCCACAACAGACACCCTGTGAGGGAGGTGGGGCTGAGAGAGCTCTTGACAGAAACTGCCCTTTCAAGGACACCTCTGACAGAAACAAAAGAGACGGAAGGCACAGGAAGAACAATCCCAGGGAGCCCCGGTCCCGATCATTTCTGAAGAAATGCACACCCCTTGGAATGCAATTCAAGCAGCAGTGGGCCCCACAAGCTCCTCGTCTGGCTCGGCTTTTCTGAGGCTTTTCTGAGGAAGGTTCCTGGTGAAGGGCTGTGGCTGGCGAGGGGGGGGCACAGAGAGCACCGGGCTCACCTGCTGGGGGCTGGGAACAGAGTAGCACCAAAGGGAAGAAAACAAATGCAGAAACAAACCCCCTCCCCCCGTTCATGGATGCTGCAGGTGGTGCACTTCTGTCAGTGAAACAAAGGCATTTTTTAAATGCAGAATTAATTTGGGTTTCCTGTTTATTTACCTGAATCCCAATATCATACCGCTTCACAGGAGAACTTCCTATTGGAGCGAGAGTTTTGCTTTTGAAAGAAAAGAGAGCTACAGACTAAACAGATCCCCACCACCACCACCAGTTTTTATATGTGTTGCCTTATGTAAACTATCCCTTGGGATAAGATAAGTAGATAGCACTTGCCTCTCATTCACCAAAATACATAATTTACCTTCAACGTTAACTAATTATTCAAACCAAAATAAAGTTTTGGGGCCCTGATCAAAGAAGAGGCTGATTAATTGGGCAAAGTTTAGGGGGAATCTCACGCACTGTGAGTCCCAGAGAAGCTCAGGAAGCCACGGGACATCTTGTGGCAGAGGACATGCAGAAGTGGAATCTCGAGCTTTTCCCACCATAAAGAACAATGGAGGGGATGGGGGCAACCTGTTTGGGGGCCCGTAGAATTGGACCCCCTGGTTCAATGTTCCTGAAACATGGCGGGTATCTTGGGGAGAGGCTCCAGCAGCTACCCTGTGACTTTGGAGCCTCTCCCTCAAACCCCCTCCCCTCCAGCCCCCAGAATATACCCTATGTTTTTGCCATTGACTTCAATAGCCCATAGGATATAATGGGGCCGAACTGCGGGAAGCCAATTCAGATCAGAGAATCTGATTCGGCCCGCAGCGGCCTGAAAGGAGCCCGAATGGCTCATTTTCGGGGGTGCGTTCGGTTCAGACGAACCAAATGCACATCCCTCCAGCAGCCAGCTTGCTCGGGCTCTCTGCAGCCGCGGGGATCCTGAGCAAGCCAAGGGAAGGGAAGATGGTTTAAACCGCCTCTCCTTCCCTCCAGCAGCCGGCTTGCTCGGGCTCCCCGAGCAAACCAAGGGAAGGGAAGGTGGTGGAGCAGCTGGAGACATTGAGCCTCAGCTCCACAAGTAATGAGCACTCAAGCCCCACCCCCAGCAACCCTCAGGCCGGAGCACCTGGAGCAGTCTTGGGAGGCGGATTGGCAAAAAGCAAAACCAAAAGCGCAGGAACTCGAGAGACCACCAGGAATGAAGCCGGTTCCTCTTCCACAGCCCAAAATGCGACCCACGAACCCTGAGCTTGCTTTTTCTCATTTGCGAGTCTGGCCTCCGCACTCCTTTAACGTGGCAGCCCTGAAGCTTGGGGCAGCGTGAGTTTCTTTGCACTCAGCTTGTGCGGCTGGCTGAGTGCCTCTTCTGCTTGCCCACATCTCGCCTCGGCACCTCATCTTCTGCCAGGCATGGAGGAGCCCAGCTCGCCCAGGCTTCTTGCCTCCTGCTGCCTTGGCTCTCTGG
>NW_015171625.1:96063-105129 GCF_001447785.1 Gekko japonicus
CCTGACTTGGAGGCGAAGGGAAGGGAGAGGGGGGAAAGAATGGATCCCAGGTGCTTCTGCCTGTCAGAGGGGCTGGTGCACACTCCCGGTGATGTCAGGGGGGGTGGCATATGCTAATAAGTTATGCTAATGAGCTCCTGCAGCTCTTTTTCTACGAAATGACCCCTGCATAGCAGCAAACGTATGTGACTTGTTTCAGACTCACACCTACCCTGTGAGGTCGGTTTGGTTGGAAGAGGGTGACTGGCCCAAAGTCATCCAACAAGTTTCACAGTTGAGTAAGGATTTGAACCTAGGTCCTAGTTCAACACTTAAACCACTATGCTAGACTGTTACATATGAATCGACCGTAATTCTCAGTTTCATGCAGGATGAAGTCAGTGCAACACCCCCCCCCTTTTCGGTCCAATTTATATCTGTTTAAGACAAAACATTCCAATTTAGCCAATCTTCGATGCAAAGGGTGCTACTATAGGACTCTATCTACCTATGACATCTTTCTCCTACATGTGGCATTTCTTCTGCCAAGAAACTCTGGCCAGTATACATGGTCCTCCTCTCCTTCATTTTATCCTCAGAAGAACTCAGAAAGGCAGCCCAGTTGCCACCCAGTGAGCTTGATAGCTGCGTGGGGACTTAAGCCTGGGTCTAGTCTGATGATCGCACACAGAGCAAGCCAACACAAGGTTATGGCCTTGCACGGCCACTGTACAGATCTTTATGCCATCTTTATGAAAATTGTTTTGAAACATCAGGGATGAGTCAATTAAGGAAAAGAAAAAAGGCCCCTTCGCCTGCATTAAAGGCATGCACTCCCCTTTCCTGCCTCCTTTAGCTCCTCCTCCCACCTCGGTCCAGCACAGCCTACAAACAAGGCTAACACTAACCACGGTTTTCAAACCAGCTTCAAATTCTCATTTTGATGTCTGGCTTAAAATTATCTGGGTTAGCCTCATTTGTAGTGAAACGTAACGATGAGAACGGGAGAGAAGAGAGAAATGTCAGCAGGAGAGGGAGGGAAGGGAGGGCCGGTGGGCAAAGGGCCGGGGGCCGGGAAAGGAATGCTGGGGGACGCCACGCCTCCCGTGGGCCAGGGTGAACGCCTGCCCCCCAGTGTCCACACAAGTGCGCCAAAATTCTGAAATTAGCATATTCTAACATCAGTACTTAAACGGTGCTTAACTTTTACAGCAGCCCATAAATATACATAAAGTGCAGATTTTGATAATCCGTACTATGCCACATGGATCTGAAAGCAGTCTGTGACTATGCAAAAGTCCGGTTATTTCTTACTACATACTTCCTCAGCCTTCTGAGCTTCCGTGTATTTATCCAAGTATACTCCTGGAAGCACAGATCCCACGATGGTCAATCCTTTCCCAGCTTTCAATTGAGAGGTGAAAGAAAGCAGCCGCGGATGCTTGACCAACTGTTCTGAATCCAAATTCAGCAAAACCAAGACTTGAGGCCTGGAGAGGAAGAAGGAGAAGAGATTGGATTTATGCCACGCCCTTCACTACCCAAAGGGTGGGCAGAATGTCAGCTACGCTGCCACGATGTTTATGGGCAAGAGCGCATCTGCTTGACCTGTGTACCAACTGCTGCCGCATTCCTTCGTTCTTTATCATCTCTGACCTTGCAAGCTGCCTGTGTAGTGTCTTCCCATCATTTACCCGTGGGATTAGTTTTGATTCCCAGCTTTGGCTTTAATGGCCTGGGGCCCCATTCTCCTGCGAGCGGGAGTCAGGCTGATTGGCCTAGGGGTGGGGGTGCGTACGAATACCCTACATCCCATTATGCTTGTAGGAACGTAGCCATTCCTAACAGTGATGATGTTACTGCCTCTATAGCTCTTACAATAAAGTATAACCTTATGATAAGCATGTACTCCTTTTGTTTGGCTGTGGAACTTGACACAAACTCCTTACCCTTCCCCTCCCCACAACAGACACCCTGTGAGATAGGTGGGGCTGAGAGAGCTGTGATAGAAACTGCTCTTTTTCAAGAACAGCTCTTGACAGAACTATGGCTTGCCCAAGGTCATCCAGCCAGGTGCAAGTGGAGGAGTGGGGAATCAAACCCGGTTCTCCCAGATTAGAGTCTGCGCACTTAACCACTACACCAAACTGGCTCAGTAGAAGAAGAGATTGGATTTATACCCCACCCTTCACTACCCAAAGGAGTCTCAGAGCGGCTTACAATCTCCTTTCCCTTCCCCTCCCCACAACGGACACCCTGTGAGGTAGGTGAGGCTGAGAGAGCTCTTGACAGAAACTGCTCTTTTTCAAGGACAGCCCTTATTTTTTTATTTTTAAGGACAGCCCTTATCAGAACTACGGCTTGCACAAGGTCATCCAGCCAGGTGCAAGTGGAGGAGTGGGGAATCAAAACCGGTTCTCCCAAATTAGAGTCCGCGCACTTAACCACACCACCAAACTGGCTGATAAGGGGATGATAAAGGGGAAGATAAAGTATAGAATGAAGACTGCAGTGTGTGTGGGTGTGTGGATGCATATTAACACACGCATATACATAAAAATAAAGATGTTTCAAAACATAAAAGTATAGGATAAAATGGCTGCAGGGATGGGAATTCATATAATCTCTTGACCGAAAATCAGCAGCTAAGGAGTTGATATGCAAGGGAGGAGGTCAAGGGGAACAAAAAACTTAGAAGGAGAAAACCTGCAAACAGATCACTGTACGTTTTACTTTGCAATGTACAGGCTAAATCCAACACTTATGAACTGAAACTTTAAAAAACTCATCCAAATACATGTTTCCAACACTAAGAGAAATAATCAGAGGAAAAGAGAGTTTCTAAATAGAAACCTACAACCACATGTGAGGGTTTCCTCTTCTGAAATCAACTTCCTCAGCGGTCTTAATTAAACAGTAGACTTCCTCGGACTCTCACCTCCAGTTTTTGGTGTGAGGAGGGCCCTGCTCAACCCGAAGCAAAGCGTAGCGAGCAGCGTTCAAGGACAGCCCCCGGATTCCGTCTCCCCACTCCTTTTCAGCTCTTAAAAGGAGAAAGGTTTAATCAGACAAGCATACCTTTTTCTAATCCCACACAATTATTTATGAAAATGCTATTATTTGCTTGTTATAGATGACAACACTATAATTCTTTCAAAATTACAAATCTTTGTCACTAAAATTCTCTTCCAAATGACACACCTTTGTAACTCATTTCTTAAAAACCTTATTTCCCCTGACTTTAAATTTGCAAGAGAAAAATTTCAAATCTTTTCTAACACATGGCAGTATTTGAACACAGTGAAGAATTAAAAGGTATAATTACATTCAAATTCATTTGCTTCTCTTTCCAATGATACCAAGCTCATCGAACGTTACAGTCATTACCACATCCTATGTGGTTCAAAAGCCAGAATGTAATCAGACTTTCTGTAGTTCACTTATTTTCATAGATGAGACCACAGGACAAACTAAGCTATAACATGGTTACCTATATAAAAGCCACGTTACACTTATCCCTGACCATATCCCATGTGGCTGTATAAAAACAGTTGGCTTACTTGTAACTGATGATCTTCGAGTGGTCATATGTGCATTCACACCTCTGGGATATAGTGCGCCTGCGGTGACCTCGATCGGTCCCTCTTGAAAGCGAAAGGGATTTTCGCGCCCGCTCCTCAGTCATGCGCCGGCCCCACTGTGCATGACCAAGGGAGGGGCACGACAATCCCACCAGTTCTTTCTGACCGCTGCCATCAGTCTCTGAGTAATAAAAAGGAGAGGACTGAAAGCAGAGGGGAAGGAGGGCAGGTGGTGTGAATGCACAGATGACCACTCGAAGATCATCAGTTACAGGTAAGCAACCTGTTTATCTTCTTCGTGGTCTCTGTGCATCACACCTCTGGGAGATTAGCAAGGAAAAAACAGGCCTACCTGGAGGAGGGGAGGTGAAGGTCCTAGACTTGCGCCGCCTGCAACACTGCCTGTCCCACCACAAAACGTTGATGAAGACACACATCCAGGGCGTAACGCTTCACAAATGTGTGGGGGGTAGCCCAGGTTGCTGCTTGACAGATGTCAGTGAGCTACGAACCTCTCAGGAAGGCTGTGGACGTGGCTACTGTGTGGGTAGAGTGCGCATGGAGCACGCCCGGAAGTGGCCGTTTGGCCAGTAAGTAGCACAGTTTGATGGTTTCCACAATCCCCTTGGATAGACGTTGCGAAGAAAGCTTCTTCCCCTGCACAGGTGTTCTATAGAAGACGAACAAAGCTGGTGACTGACGGAATGACCTTGTCCTATCGAGACAGAAGAGTATGGCTCTCTTGACATCTAGAGTATGAAGATGGCGTTCCTTGTCGCTTTTAGGGGAGAAGAGCGATGTCCGCTCGTAAATGGAACTCGGAAACAACCTTGGGCAGGAAAGAGACATCCGGGGCCAAGGTGACACCATCATGGTGAAAAACCAAGTACGGAGAATCGCAACGGAGTGCAGACAATTCGCTCACTCGTCCTGCTGAGGTAATGGCTACGAGGAAAGCAGTCTTCCACGAGAGAAGCTGTAGACTAGATGTGGCTCAAACGGTTTGCCCGTTAATTTGGACAGTACTAGAAAACAGTACTAGAACAGTACTAGTCCCAGGAAGGAGTCGGCCCTTAAGCCGGAGGAAAGAGGCAAGTGAGGCCCTCAGTACTAGCCCCAGGAGGGAGTTGGCCCCTGAGCCGGAGGAAAGAGGCGAGTGAGACCCTTCAGAAACTGCTTCGTTTGCGGGTGAGAAAAAACGGAATAGCCATCCACCGCAGGATGATTGGCGGAAATAGTGGCTAAATAGACTCTTAAAGAGGAGCAACTAAGACCCAATTCCAGGTGGGTCAACAAGAATCCGAAAACTACCCTCAAGTCTGTAGGGGGTGGTGTTAAATCCAACGACTCGAGGTAAAACAGGAATTTCTTCCACTTCCCTTCATAGGAAGTGCGTGTAGCTGGCTTCCGACAGTTCAACAGAACAAGGTCTATCCTGTTTTTGAGCTGTGCTAGGGGATCCTCCACGCCGTGAGTTTGAGGTGTGGTACATCATGGTGAAGCACTCTGCCCTCCTGGAGGAGATCTGGTGCCGGGTGAAAATGTATGTATGTGCCCCGGGACATGTGGAGTAGAGTCGGGAACCAGTGCTGACGTGGCCACCATGGTGCCACGAGGATGCATTGAGATTGTTCCTTCATGCTCATGCTTAGCACTCTGGTAAGTAGAGGAATTGGTGGGAACAGGTACATGTGCCTGTGGAACAATGGGAACAGAAGGCCGTCCCCCAGAGACAGTGGGTCCTGTCCTGCCCTGGTACAGAAACAGACGACACTTCGCGTTCTGACGCGTTGCAAACGCATCGATTTCTGGGTGACCCCATCTGTGGAAAATTGGTTGGAGGTACGCCCAGTTGAGTTTCCACTCGTGGAAGGATGCGCCTCCTCTGCTCAGAAAGTACGCATGCACATTAAGCAATCCTGGCAGGTGAGCAGCAATAATGAACATGCCCCGGGATTGACACTCGGTCCAAATCTCCCAGGCCAATCAACAGATTCCCCTGGACACTGTCCCACCTTCCCTGTTCATGTAACACAGTGTGGTGGTGTTGTCATTTGGAAATTCTGATAGGAGATAAACTAGTTGAGGCCCCTGAGGTCCATAATAAGATGGAGTCCTCTGTCTTTTTGGGGGACCGTAAAATACCGGGAGTAGAACTCATGTTGACGCTGTGCTGTCGGGACTGGTATCAATGATGGAAAGTACCCACCGGTCTGAGGTTATTCGCTGCCAAGCAGCCAGATAGGGAGACAGGTGGGTAGGGGTGGGACGACAGGAGTCAAAGGCTCTGCTTGGAAGCTTTCAAAGTCTTAGCCTTAGGCTGAGAGATGGAAGAGAATTTTGGTTTGTGTCCATAAGGGCAGGAAGACACAGCGGGTGAGCGTTGCCACTGTGCTTCTGGGGACGACTTAAGAGAGGATCTGCAAGACCATGGCTTGTTCCAGGATTTCGCTTTGGATAGTTTAGGAGCCACCGTGACTCCTAAATTTCATAACATCTTTATACTTTTGTCTAGGTCTTGCAGGACCGTATCAGTCGTGGCACTGAAAAGGCCCTCACCTTTGAATGGAAGGTCCTCAATGAGAGTCCTGGTGTCCTGCGACAGGGCAGTAGAACGTAACCAGGCGTGACGTCGGAGGGTAACTGCTGAAGTCAGTGTTTTGGCGGCCGCATCCAATGTGTGCTTAGCTGCATTGAGCTGATGCTTAGCCAAAAGCATTCCCTCCTTTTGAATCCTGTGAGCCTGACGGTTACCGTCCTTGGGGAGGGTTGCAATAAATTCAGACATCTGCTCCCAAAGAGCAAACTGATATCTCCCCATACATGCTGTATAGTTTGAGGTCTTGATGCCAAGTGCTCCTGTAGAATAAAATTTTTCTTCCAAACGAATCAAGTTTCCTTCCTTCTTTCTCAGAGGGGGTGGAAGGACTGCGTCTGCCCTTGGAGGAAGAAGTGACTACGACAGAATTAGGTTTAGGGTGGGTAAATAGAAATGCAGCACCCTGCTCCTGCACCTTATACATATGATCTACCCTCCGGCTCGAGACGGGGGTAGATGCTGGGTGAGACCATGGGACTTTAGCTGCCTGAAGGAGGACTGAAGTCATCGGTAAGGCAAACAGGATAGAGGCGTCCAACTGGACGATATCGAACACGGAGTCTGTCACAGTAGGCGGGGGCTGTACCATAGACAGAGTGAGCGTGTTAGCCATCCGCTTGATGAAATCTCCGTAGGATTTTAAGTCTTCCGAAGGGGAGATTGGGAGATCATCGCCCACTTGTTGAGGTGGAGAGGGTTCCACCAGAGGATCGGGGTTTTCGTTCCCTGACTGGGAGGAAGCGTCTGAAGAGGTGGAGTGCTCAGATGACTCTGGAAAAGACATAGGTAACATCGGTATCGATGGAGTTGGATTAGATGGTTCTTTAAACTTTGTAACTGTCGGGTACAACGGCTTGGGAGGTTTGCCCGTCGGCCTCGATGGTTGAGGCCTCACAAACTCCCATGTCAATGGAGGATCTCGATACCAGGAGAGACATGAAGAGGTGGACTGACGGTCCCACTCCATTGGTTGGGGTGGGAACCACAGCATACTGCTTGTAAATGGATAGGCCCCATACATGTATTGCTACTGCTGTTGGTCCCAGGAGAGCGGTGGTGGTGGGTGGATCGGTGCCGATGGTCAGTCTCAATCATCAGGTCGGAGATGTGAAGGATGGACAAATGCATTGGCTCCGTGGTCTGCGTGCAGACTTTTGACTCTGAAAGACTGGGAGATCTGTGTCAAGTCCATAATGTGCTCTGAGTCAGTGAGCTGGATAGGACGCAGCGAAGGCGACTGAGGTACACCTTGTGGCTGCTCTCGGCTCGAAAAGTCAAGGGAAGCAGCCCCCATAGGATTCGGTTCCAAGGCCCTCTGAGGGGTCAGCGGAGATTGCACAGGGGGAGTTTTCTTATGCTTTTTATGCTTGGCTGGCTGATCGTCCTTGCCCTCCCTGCAAATTTTGGAGGGAGTATGGGCTAAGGACTGAGATGTCTGGGCCGAGCGTTTCAGCATCAGGCGGTCGACATCTATGTGAGTCGATATCGGGGACAGCACAGCCGTCGATGCCGAGGTGGCAGTCGACATCGACGTATGCCCTGAAGTGTCCTGTGACAACATCGGTGAAAGCGCTACCTCCAAAAGCGCAACACGAAGTCTGGCAGCTCTGTTCTTCCTTGTCTGCTTCGAAAACCTGGCACAATGAGCACGAGAGTCCACTCAGTGTGATTCCCCGAGGCACAAATGACAAAGCGAGTGTCCGTCTGGGGGGGTGATCTTGCTGCCGCACTTAAGGCACCATTTAAAGAAACCCCACCTCTTGGCCATAGGCCGGAAGGGGGGACACACACATAACAGAGTTCAAAAAGGAAATAAATCCGTAAAAACAAAATTCTTTCACTTAACAAAAATATACAAGAAGAAAACGAAAAACTTCGAAGAAAACGAGGAATAAGCCTAAAAGACCTTTTTTTTTAACTGACCGAAGCAGGGAAGATCCTACCAGCACGGTGGTCAGAAGAGAGCTGGTGGGATTGTCATGCCCCTCCCTTGGTCATGCGCAGTGGGGCCAGCGTGAAAATTCCTTTCGCTTTCAAGAAGAACCAATCAAGGTCGGCGCAGGCGCACTATATCCCAGAGGTGTGATGCAGAGAGACCACAAAGAAGATAGTAATATTACATCAGGGATCCTAAAATCCTACAATCCTAGAGTTCAGAAAAAATATATACTGCGGGTTAGGAAAGGCACAAATAGGTATAGAAAAAAGCCTACATGGTTAACAAACAAAGTAACGGAAGCTGTAAAAGGTAAAAAGGATTCCTTTAAGTGGTGGAAAGTTAGACTCAGTGAGGCTGATAAAAGGGAACACAGGCTATGGCAAATAAAATGCAAGTCTGTGGTCAGGCAGGCAAAAATGGAATATGAGGAGCATATAGCGAAAAATGTAAAGACCAACAATAAAACTTTCTTCAAATACATTAGAAGCAGGAAACCAGCCAGGGAGGCAGTGGGGCCCTTGGATGACCAAGGGGTAAAAGGAGTACTGAAGGACGATAGGGAAATGGCTGAGAAGCTAAATGCATTTTTTGCCTCCGTCTTCACTGTGGAAGATGAGAGGTGCTTGCCCACTCCAGAGCCGCTGAGTTCGGGAGGGGTGTTGAAAGACCTGAGTCAGATTGAGGTGACGAGAGAGGAGGTCCTAAAACTGATAAACAACTTAAAAACTGATAAATCACCAGGCCCAGATGGCATACATCCAAGAGTTCTGAAAGAACTCAATTGTGAACTTGTGGATCTCCTGACAAAAATATGTAATCTCTCCTTAAAATCAGCCTCCATTCCTGAGGACTGGAAGGTAGCTAATGTCACTCCCATCTTTAAAAAGGGTTCCAGAGGAGATCCGGGAAATTACAGGCCGGGCTAGTCAGTCTGACGTTAATACCGGGTAAACTGGTGGAAACTGTTA